>NW_011501988.1:0-19472 GCF_000495115.2 Populus euphratica
AGATTCATTTAGTGTATGGGGGAGGCAGTCTTGGGTTAATGGGAGGTGTGTCAATAGCTGCATTTTTAAAAGGTAGTCAAGTTTTGAGGGTCGTCCCCGAAGCTTTAGCACAAGGGGACATCATTGGAAAAACAATTAGAGAGGAACTTCTAGTCTCCACAATGTCTGCTCGAATGAATGCAATGTTTAACCATGCTAATGCCTTCATTGCTTTACCGGGTGGTCTAGGCACATTGGAAGAGATCTTTCATATTTCCTCTTGGGCCCAACTGCACATTCACCATAAACCCATAGGTTTGTTAAATGTTAATGGTTATTATGATAAGTTGTTGTCTTTTCTTGATCATGCTGCGGAACAGGAATTTCTAACATCTTCTGCACGACAAATCATAATCTCTGCTGCTACTGCTGAACAATTGATTGACCAACTACAATCTTTCATTCCTGTAATTGATCCTTCCATGAGTCGCATAAATTGGTCAACTAAGGAAAGTCGTAAAAAGCTTAGATTGGATTTGAGCCTTCATTTGTGAATCTTTGTGTCTTTTGGTTTTATTATTGTGTTTTGTTGTTTCTTATATTTGTTTTAGTGTTTCAGGTTTGTCAGTGTTCGTTATTTCAGGTGATATCTTCTATACTCTATCTTTCTACGTTTAAACATTGAGGACAATGTCTCATTTTAGTTAGGGGGAGAGGGTAGTAGCTAAAAAAAAAAAACTAACTGTGTTTTCTATTTTATAAAGCATGTGCAAAATTGTTGTTACTATGATAGTAAAGTAAGGAGAACTTTTTATAACTTTTGAGACGCATCTTAGTAACCATTCTTAATAAGGTCTATCATAATACTTCTTGAAATATTCAGGTTTACAAACTCTCGCATTACTATCACTTAATTCTGCTCATATACTCATTTAACATGTATTCTTAAACCTTAATTTACACACACACACACTTTAACATATGATTGTGGGTTGCACGTGGGATTATTACATTATTTATGTTCTTTTGTTAAAGGTAACAACTAAGAGAAAGGGATAGTATATAATTAAAAAAAAGAAAAAAATGATAATAAGAAAAATGTAGATAAGTTTGGTTTCGTAGCCTCCCTAACCTAAGCAATTAAGTCCGAAGGGGTGTTTTAACATCTAATACCCTAAATTCAACTGATTTGGGAGTTATTGGCCCAACGCTTGTTACATGGGTTGAGGAGAAAAGCTTAAGGGAATCAAACATTGCACCATCTACATATCAGTATCTGCGACCCGAGTTACTAAGCTCGTAGGGGTGTCTTAACACCTAATGCCCTAAGACCAACTAGTCTGGGAGTTATTAGCTGAAAACTCGTTACATGGGTTAAAGATGCATGGTGTTTTAAATTATATGTATATATATTAAAAAAAAAAAGAAGACAAAAATAATAATCCCAACCTAGGGAAGTTAACCTTAAACTTTAGAACAAAAATTTTGTTTTCTTCCAAGAAAAGCCCCATAATTATGTGTTGATACATTGAGCATAAAAGAAAGGTTTATGAATATCTTGTTAAGAGGTGTTGAGCAGATATATAAATTTAATGAGAGTTTGTTTATCTGGATAAATTAATGGAAGTTAAATGATGACTACCTTGCTTTGTGGAATTTGCAAAGTATTTTTCTATTTTAACGCTTTGATTACTGGGGACTGGTAATAAGCTAGTTGGGGGGTGTGACTTATACTTAAAAGTGTATTTTTATCAAGGTTTTATATCATCATTTTGCACTTGAAGTATCAATAACTCCTTAACTAAAGCATGTTTTATAATAATATATCTAATAATATAAGATACCTTTAATTTATGGTAAATGTTCATTTTAAATGTAGGCCTATCACATAAATTAAAGGATTGATTGATGAATTTAAGAATTGAAATTGAAAGGACAAAGATGGCCAAACTTAGAAAAGAGATGTCGGTACAATCCAAACCAGAACACTATTTGGTAATTGGGTCATATTTGGAGCTGTAGATCTCAGATTTTGATCTACTTTATATGGATAGAAAGGTAAGACAATGCCTACAACTTTTATATGGAGCCCAAGATCTAAAAAGGCCATTTTCAAGTCCAAATTGTAGCAATAACAAAGAATCCCGAATCTGTCTTCCAGCCCGAGCACTGTTCAGTATTTTGTCCATATCTGGAGTTCTAGAAGTCCAAATGAGCTGAATTGTTGACACAAGAAAACTACAACAATTTCCTACAACTTTCATGTTTTCAAGTGGCTCCAATTTTGATGTTATCAATGATGTTTTGGGTAGACAAGAGAAGATAAGGATTGTCACCAAGTCAAGAGTTGGCCACCCACTCATTAATTAGTCATCAAATCAATAGTTCCCAATTTTAGCCTATAAAAGGAGGCATTTGCCATGCATTTAGGCATCTTGGTTTCCAGATCAAGATCATGCTCTTGCTTTCTCTCTTTGTATTTTTTGTAATGTTTATGCTTTGCTTTCATTAATATCAAGTTTATGCCTTTCATTTCTTTTCCTTTACTTAGTTAACTCTTATCTTATTTATGTTCTTATTTTGTTTATTTATTTTTCTTTCTTTTATTATGTTTAGCTAAGTTTATTATGTCAAGGTGAAAAGGTTAAACTAATGGTGTAAGAATAAGTATAGTGTAAACTTAATATACACTTTAATGTTTGATACTAACATGTTTTGTATTTGTTATCTTGTTCACTCTTTAATACTTTGCTTGTTAAATGACTAATCTTGATTTATGTTGTATAACACTTGGTACAACAAATGCTTGACACTTTCATGGTTCATACTGTATGGTATAACCGACACCTGAGGTATGAAAGGAACTTGATTTGTTGTTAACATAAGTTATAATCATGAATGCTTGACGAGATTTACAAGTATTAGCATTAATCGAATAAGATGACTAATGTAATCATGTTAATAATATATAATCTGATTGGAACCTCCTTTGTGTGTGGTTTCCAATTGAATAATAAGAGTTTATGTTAATAATACCATTAGTGGATCCTCTAACCTTGACATTGTTTGTTATCATTATTTAATCCTTACGTTAATTTTCCATCTCAAAGTTCTCATCAACTTTTCTTCTTTTTCTTCTTTTTCTTTTTCTTTATTATTGTTATTATTATTATTACTATTATTACTATTACTACTACTACTACTACTACTACTACTACTACTAGTATTATTAGTATTATTATTGTTACTATTATTATTGTTGTTGTTATTGTTACTATTGTTATTGTTTATAATTGTTGTTTATAATTTGTACAATTAGCCTCCCTATGGTTCGACCCCGGTCTTACCGGGTTATTTATTATTTTGACACTCCTGCATTTGGGAGAAGACATCAATCTTTTCGTCGTGTCACTCAACAATCTTATAAGTTTTTCCTCTTGTGGCAAATCATTTGCTATGATAACAAGGAGTGTATTGTTTTTGTTAATGAATACATACTTCAAATTATTAGGCAAATATTTCAATTCTAACTCGGGTGTCTATAAAATAGATAACATAAGCTTTTTACATAAAAATACTAAATCAATAAAAAATTGCTAGAGGGGGCGGTTTGTAAAGCTTACAAATCCAAGGTTGATTCTTGCATATTTTGAGAAACATATACATTCCTCTCCAGCTCCTCTATCTTGGTAAAATCAATGTCATGACTTAATTTCATGCTTAATCCATCCTCACAATCAAAATCAAGAACTTATTGCATATACTCATCAATTTAGTCATGGCATGTGACATAATAAACATTGTTGTAAAGATAAATTCAATTACTTCATCTCCTACGTCCATAGACAAAGTATCATTACCATAATTAATTTTAATGTTAACAATTTTCAAGAATGATCTTTCAAACAAAATGGAAGTGTTGTTATTTGAGGAATCACGTTCCATATGAAGAATATAAAAGTCACATGGAATAAACAAACTATCAATCTTGACTAGGACATCTTATAACACTAAGAGGGTAAACAACACTACAATCCACAAGTTGTATTACAGTGCTAATTTTAATCAAAGGCTCAAGATTAAGATAATCATAAACATATTAGGCATAACACTAATGGATGCACTAAAATCATATAAAGCCCTTCTAAAGCTAGCATTATTAATAACACATGGGATAGTAAATGTGAGAAAAAAAATCAATTTTTATATACAGAATCACTCAATTTAATATAGTTATTTTCAACTAAAAAATTGTCAAAGTATACTATAAAACGATGTCTATTTACCTTGAAAATATTATCATTCTTTGGATTCTTGATATCATAAGCCCCATATGGATACACATGTTTCACAATAAAATGACCACTCCATCTTGATCTTAGTTTTCCAGAAAATAAATGAAGTCGAGAATTATAAAGTAAAACCTTTTTACCAACATTAAATGTTTTTCTTAGTATTTTCTTGTCATAAAACTCTTTTATTCTTGCTTTATGAATTCTTGAATTTTCATATGCATCATTTCTTATTTCCTCAATCTCATTTATTTGTAATTTTTGCAGTTGACTAGTATCATCAAGGTTTGAATTGAAAGCTTTAATAGCCCAATAAGCTTTATGTTCAAGTTCCATAAGCAAGTGACAAGGTTTTCCATCGACTACTTTATATGGTGACATACCTAATGATGTTTTATAAGTAGTTCAATAAGCCCAAAGTGCATCATTAAATCTTAAAGACCAATCTTTCCTATTAGGATTCACTATTTTCTTCAAGATCTGTTTGATCTCTCTATTAGCAAGCTCTACTTGTCCACTTGTCTGAGGGTGATAAGAGGTGACAACTTTGTGTGTGATTCTGATTAGTACTTAAAAGTGCATTTTTCTCAAGGTTTTATATCATCATTTTGCACTTGAAGTATCAATAACTCCTTAACTAAAGCATGTTTTATAATAACATATCTAATAATAGCAAGATACCTTTAATTTATGGTAAATATTCATTTTAAATGCAGGCTGACACGACTAAAAGATTGATGTCTTTTCCCAAGTGCAGGAGTGTTGAAGTAATAAATAATCCGGCAAGACCGGGGTCGAACCACAGGGAGGTTAATTATACAAATTATAAATAACAATAATACAACAACAATAACAATAACAACAACAACAACAATAATAATAGTAATAATAGCAATAATAATAATAATAATAATAATAATAATAGTACTAATAATAGTAGTAGTAGTAGTAGTAGTAGTAATAGTAGTAGTAGTAGTAGTAGTAGTAATAATAATAATAATAAGGAAAAAGAAGAAGAAGAAGAAGAAGATGAGAACTTTGAGATGGAATATTAATGTAAAAATTTAACAACGATAACAATAAATGTCAAGGTTAGAGGATCCACTAATGGTATGTCAAACAAGTATAGTATAAACTCTTATTGTTCAATTAGAAACCACACACAAAGGAGGTTCCAATCGAATTATAGATTGTTAATATGATTACATTAGTCATCTTATTCAATTAATGCTAATACTTGTAAATTTCATCAAGCATTCATAATTATAACTTATGTTAACAACAAATCAAGTTCCTTTCATACCTCAGGTGTCAGTTATACCATATAATATGAACCATGAAAGTGCCAAGCATTTGTTGTACCAAGTGTTATACAACATAAATCAAGTTTAGTCATTTAACAAGTAAAGTATTAAAGAGTGAACAAGATAACAAATACAAAACATGTTAGTATCAAACATTAAAGTCCATATTCAGTTTACACTATACTTATTCTTACACCATTAGTGTAACCTTTTCACCTTGACATAATAAACTTAGCTAGACATAATGAAAGAAAGAAAAATAAATAAACAAAATAAGAATATAAATAAGATAATAGTTAACAAAGCAAAGGAAAGGAATTGAAAGACATAAACTTGATATTAATGAAAGCAAAGCATAAGCAATACAAAAAATACAAAGAGAGAAAGGAAGAGCATGATCTTGATCTGGAAAACAAGATGCCTAAATGCATGGCAAATGCCTCCTTTTATAGGCCAAAATTAGGAACTATTGATTTGATGACTAATTGATGAGTGGGTGGTCAACTCTTGACTTGGTGACAATCCTTATCTTCTCTTGTCTACCCAAAACGTCATTGATAACGTCAAAATTAGAGCCACTTGAAAGCATAAGAGTTGTAGGCAATTATCTCAGCTTTCTTGTGTAAAAACTTCAGCTCATTTGGACTTCTAGAACTCTAGATATGGCCAAAATACTGAACAGTGCTCGGGCTGGAGGATAGATTCGGGCTTCTTTGTTGTTGCTATAATTTGGACTTGAAAATGGCCTTTTCAGATCTTGGGCTCCATATATGACCCAATTACCGAACAGTGTTCCGGTTTGGATTGCACCGACATTTCTTTTCTAATTTTGGTCATCTTTTCGTCCTTGCAATTTAAGTTCTTAAAGTCATCAATCAAACCTTTCATTTATGTGATAGGCCTGCATTTAAAATGAACATTTATCACAAATTAAAGGTATCTTATATTATTAGATATATTATTATAAAACATGCTTTAGTTAAGGAGTTATTGATACTTCAAGTACAAAATGATGATATAAAACCATGATAAAAATGCACTTTTAAGTATTAATCAATGTTTAACCATGCTACCGTCTTCATTTCCTTACCAAGTGGTCTATGCATATTAGAAGAAATCTTTCATATTTCCTCTTGGACCCAACTGTACATTCACCATAAACCTATAAGTTTGTTAAATGTTAATGGTTTTTATGATAATTTGTTATCTTTTCTTAATCAAGGTGTGGAATAGAAATTTCTAACATCTTCAGCACAACAAATCATAATCTGTGCTGTTATTGCTGAATAATTGATTGACTAACTACAATCTTTTATTTCTATAATTGATTCCTCCATGAGTCGCATAAATTGGTCAACTAAGAAAAGCCGTAAAAAGTTTAGATTGGATTTAAGTCTTCATTTGTGAATCCATGTATCTTTTGATTTTATTAATAGCATATATTTTTTTTGTTATTTTTTATATTTGTGTAAGTGTGTTTCAAGTTTGTCAGTGTTCGGTGTTTCAGATGATGTCTTCTATACTCTATCTTTCTACGACATTAAGGATAATGTCTCATTTTAGTTGGGGGAGAGGGTAATAATAAATATAAAAAAATTAAATTAACTAACTATATTTTTTATTTCAGAAATCATTTGTAAAACTGTTGTTATTAAGATGACAGAGTAAAGAAGTTCTTTTATTAAAGTGACTCTTGAAAAGCATCTTACTAAATATTCTTAACAAAGTCTATCAGAATACTTCTTGAAATATTGTTATCACTTAATTATGCTTATATACTCATTTAACAAGTATTCTTAAACCTTTATTTTTACACACATTTTAACATATAATTGTGGGTTGCAGATTGGATTCTTATATTTTTTATGTTTTTTTTTTGTAAAAGATAAAAACTAAGGAAAAAGGATAGTATATAATTTGCAAAAAAAACAAAAATAGTTTATGATAATAAAAAAAAATAGATAAGTTTGGTTTCGTAGCCTTCCTAACCTAAGCAATTAAGCCCAAATGGGTGTTTTAACACGTAATACCCTAAAGTTATCTGACTTTAGAGCTATTGGTTCAACACTTTTTATATGAGTTGAGAAGAAAAGCTCAAGGAAATCAAACATTGCACTATCTATGTATCAGTATCTACAACCCAAGTTATTAAGCTCGAAAGGGTGTCTCAACACCTAATGCCCGAAGACCAAATGGTTTGAGAGTCATTGACCAAAAGTGCGTTACATAGGTTAAAGATGTATTGTGTTATGTGTGTGTGTGTATTAAAAAAAAAGATAATAATCATAATTCAAGGAAATTAACCTTAAACATTAAAATAAAATTTTGTTTTCATCCAAGTAAAGCCCCAAAACTATATGTTAACATATTAAGAACAAAAAAAAATTATTAATATTTTGGTAAAGAGATATTGAGCAGATATATAAATTTAATGAGAGTTTGTTTATTTGGATAGATTAATAGAAATTGAATGATGAATGTCTTGCTTTATGGAACTTGCAAATTGGTTTTTCTATTTTAATGTCTTGATAACTAGGGACTAGTAATAAGTTGGTTGAAGGGTGTGATTAGTATTTAAAATTTTATTTTTATTAAGGTTTTATATCAGCATTTTGCACTTAAAGTATCAATAACTCCTTAACTAAAACATGTTTTATAATAACAAGTCTAATATTATAAGATAACTTTAATTTATGATAAATGTTCATCTTAAATACAAGTCTATCACATAAATCATAGGATTGATCTACTAAAATTAAGAAGACAAAGAGAGTGAAACTTAAAAAAGAGATACTAGTTCAGTTCAAACTAGAACATTGTTCAGTCATTAGGTCATATATCTAAAGTTATAGATTTTGGATTTCAATTTGGTTTATATGCCTAGAAAGCTAAGGCATAGGCCTAAAATATTCATGGAAATGTAAGACTCAATTCTGTTATTTAAAAGTCCGAATCTTAGCAATAACGAATAAATCTAAATCTGTCCTGTAACTCATATACTATTTAGTGTTAAGCCCATATCATGAGTTCTAAAAGTCCAAATGACCTCAAATTGTTTTTTGTTGGAAAGCTGAGACAATTTCCTAAAATTTTCATATTCAAGTCTGTTCGAATTCTAACGTTACAATGACATTTTATTTAGACAAGAAGATAAGGATTGTTACCAAGTCAAGAGTTGGTCACCCACTCAACAATTAGTTATCAAATCTATAGTTTTAAATTTTAGCCTATAAAAAAAGACATTTACCATATATTTAGGCATGTTGGTTTTTAAATCAAGATCATGCTCTTTATTTCTTTCTTTATATTTTTATAATGTTTAAGTTTTATTTCATATTATATTTTTCTTAATCTCTTATTTATGTTTTTCATTTCCTTTACTATACTTATATTCTTATGTTGTTTATTTATGTTTCTCTCTTTTATTATGTTTAGTTAAGTTTATTATGTTAAGGTGAAAATGTTACACTAATGGTTTAAGAATAAGTATAGTATAAACTCAACAAAGACTTTAATATTGAATACTAACATGTTTTGTATTTGTTATCTTGTTCACTTTTAATACTTTGCTTGTTAAATAATTAATCTAAATTTATATTGTATAACACTTAATACAACAAATACTTGGCACTTTCATAGTCCAACGGTATGATATAACTTATACCTATGCTATGAAAGGAATTTAATTTGTTATTAACGTAAGTTATAATCTTGAATACTTTACAACATTTATAAGTATTAGCATTATTTGAATAAAATAACTAATGTAATCATGTTAACCATTTATAATCCGATTGGAACTTTCTTTGTGTGTAATTTTCAGTTGAGTAATAAAAAAAGTTTATATTATACTTGTTTGAAATACCATTAGTGGATTATCTAACCTTAACATTTGTTTTTATCATTATTTAATCCTCACATTAATCTTACAACCTCAAAATCCTCTTTATTTGTCTTATTATTGTTGTTGTTATTAGTATTTATAATTTATATAGTTAACCTCCTTGTGGTTCGACCCTGGTCTTGTCGGGTTATTTATTATTTTGACACTACTGCACTTAGGAGAAGACATCAATCTTTTGGTCGTGTTACTACCTCTCCTTTTAAATCTACCTGTTCTTTTTCCATAGCACCTCATCAAAATACATGAAATCCCTTCGATTTCTACACTGCCAAAAATCCTCTTGATAGCCTATGGTCTCATCCTTAAAACCATCATCACAAATATCATCAAAGTCCTCCTCAAAATCCTAATAATTAGTCTACCTTGACCTTTCAGTCCACTATCATTGTTTGATTTTGGTTTAGCCCCAACCTTTCTCACGTTTTGGGTATATGTTCCAGCCACGTTTCCATGTATTCCCACCTTCTCAAGTCTGTCACACACATTTCCCATCACAAAATGCATGCTTTCCATCATCTTCGTCATGTCTTGCATTTGGAATTGAAGTTCTACATCGGGAGAAGGTGGTGTGTTATTTTCATCTGACATGATAGTATCTGTAAAAATAGGTTAATGAAAAAAAAATCCTCACATCGCTCATGTTTCATTCAAACACTCTTAATATTCTCACACCTCTCATCTCACCTTCTTGTTGTTCTTGCAGAACTCAAACCAACACCAAATAGAACCAACTTAGAAGCACAATCCAAATATCTATATATGACCCAAGAAGTAATAGAAACCAAAAAACATGCAAAAACAAAATTGGGATGCTAGTTTCATGAGTAGTAAGCGAATCTATCTGAAATATAAATGAAACTGAAGACTTGAATAAAAACAGAAACTAAATATGAAAATGATGAAACAAAACCTAGATATGTTGGATATGATGAAAATAAAATACAAGAAATGAAAATAAGAGAATGAAAAGGAATTTTAAAAGTTAACGCAAAACGGACTCATTTACGATGAGTTAAGTCCGAATCTAGAGCCTAAAGTAAATGATATCCAATTGAGTTAAAATTTCACATATAGTGCTATATCAACCCTAATAGATAGAATGTAAAGTTTGAGCAATTTACAATAAGTTTTGATATTCGTACACAAAAATGTTATGAATCAGACCTAATTAGACTTGAAATTGAAAACCAAAGAAAACAACATTCAATTGACCCCAAACTTAATATACAATGTGATTAGGACCCCAATAATAAGAGTATTAAATATGAGCTAATTCCATGTTGATTTGGTCCAATTTTCCCTTATTTAGTTTTCTGCAGCAGAAACAAATAAATGCCTTTTTGAACGATTTTTCTTTTATTTTTTATGTTTTTATGCTATTGATATATTTTGATTAGAAATCAAACAAAATAACTATTTTTTAAATATGCTGCAAAATCAAGGAGAAAAAGAAACTAGACACTAAGGAATTTTTACGGAAACAACAAGAAACAAAAATCTTAGAAGGATATAACCTGATTAATAGAGCCAAGCTCTAATACCAAATAATGCAAACCTCATGATCACGCAACCCATATGCAAAGACACCAATTCCTGAAAAGCCGAGTAAATCAGGTTTGTTTGATAGTAGGGTGAAACAAAGATAACTTGTACCTAGACACCAATACTATTGAAAACGGAGACCCTCACCTAACAAATATTAATTTGCAAACAAGAAATATAAGGATGATGCTATAAAGATAGTTGTTCTTCAATAAGTTATTTTTCAGTTATTTAGAGAACCATGGAAGGGAGATTATCTCACCAACACACACAAAATGTGTCAAACAAGAAGTTTTATTAATCTAAATTGTCTAACTTACATGTATGGTTATGTCTTTATTTATAATCACTTTAGACTTAAATAAACCTTAATGGACCCTCCTTAGATAGACTTATATGAAGTCCACTTACAATTAATCTAAATAAGTAATAATAATCCAAAGACTAAGAAAAAAATAATAAAAATAATACAAATCCAAAAATTATCATCCTAAATATGCTAGAATCAGATTTGCTACCATTAAAAAGTCCCAAATAGACTAGAAAATCTGATTTGAAGGTAGAATTTATTCTAAAGTCTTCTTTTATTTTTGTAGCTAGGATGAATACAGAATCCTTATAAGGAAAAGATTCTAAAATATTTATGAATCATTACCACATATGAAAGTTATGTTGCAGCCCATTAAAGATCTTTGGAGAATTAGAAAATTCCCAAAATAAACTGTTACATCTTTTCAGAAAAAAAAGCCTAGCCAAATGGAAAGTCCACAAGTCAAAAGGAAGTAAATAATAAAATTCATATAGGCTTTTTGACCCATATTTAAATGCATTCCCAAACTCCGATTGATCTGCAATCTTAAGCCAAGGTAGGACAACATGTCAAGAGACTCCATATAGAATTTCAGCTTGATCCAATGGTCGAATTGAGAATTATGACTATTGCCGTAAAACTGGATAGTTGCATATTTTACATAAAAATCTAAATTTGACCTTCCCTAGATCGTATTAATGCGAACCTCGTGATCATACAACCCATACACAAAGACATCAATTCCTGAAAATTCAGGTAAATCAGGTTTGATAAAAATATGACACAAAAATAACTTGTATCTGGGTACCAGCACTAATAGAAACGGAGACCCCCACCCAACGAATAATTATCTAACTTACATGTCCAATTATACCTTTATTTATAATCACTCTAAAATTAAATAAACCATAATGGACCCCTCTTAGGTGGACTTATATGAAGCCCACTTACAATTGATCCAAATAATTAATAATAACCTAAAAACTAAGAAGAAAATAATACAAATCTAAAAATTATCATCCTAAATATGTTAGAATTAAATTTGTCACTATTAAGAAGTCCCAAATAGACTAGAAAATATGATTTGAAGGTAGAATTTATTCTAAAGTCTTCTTTCCTTTTTGTAACTAAGATAAATGAAGAATTCTTGTAAGAAAAGAATTCTGAAATATTTATGAATTGTTATCACACATGAAAACTATGTTGCAACCTATTAAAGATCTTTAGAGAATTAGGATATTCTCAAAATAAGCTGCTACATTCTTTTAGAAAAAAAATCATAGCTAAATAGGAAGTCTACAAGTCAAAAGGAAATACATAACAAAATTTATACAACCTCTATTGACCCATATTGCAATGCCTTTCCAAACTCTGGTTAATCTGGAATTTTAACCCAATATAGGACAACATGTAAAGAGACTCCATGTAGAATTTCAACTCGATCCAACGGTCGGATTGAGAATTATAATTATTGCCGTAAAACTGGATAGTTGCATATTTTACATAAAAATCCGAATTTGACCTTGCTTGGAGCGTATCAGAAATGAAAAGTATAAATAAGATATGAAGAAAAATATAACATGAAATAACACTTAAACATTACAAAAATATAAAGAAAAAATAAAAAGCATGATCTTGATCTAAAAACTAAAATGCTTAAATAAATAGCAAATATCTTATTTTATAGGCTAAAATTTGAAACTATTAATTTGTAACTAATTGTTGAGTGGGTGACCACATCTTTACTTGGTGACAATCTTTATCTTCTTATTTGAACAAAACATCATTGCTAACATCAGAATTTAAACAGATTGTCTTCATGAAAGTTCTAGGAAATTATCTCAACTTTTCAACAAAAAAAATTAGTGTATTTAGACTTCTACAACTAGAGATATAAGCTAAACACTGAGTAGTGTTTGGGTTGCATGACAAATTCAAACTTATCTTTTGATGCTAAGATTTGGACTTTTAAATGGCAAAATTAAGTCTTGGACTCTCATGAATGTTTTAGGCTTATGTCTTAGCTTTCTAACCATTTAAACCAAACTAAAATTTAAAATATAGCTCCAAATATGACCCAATAACTAAACATTGTTCCAATTTAAATTGAATCAGCATCTCTTTTCTAAACTTAACATTTTCTTTGTCTTTTTACTTTCAATAGTTAATCACATCAACCAATCATTTAAATTGTGAGATATATCTATATTTAAAATAAATATTTACCATAAATTAAAGATATCTTATATTATTAGATATGTTATTATAAAATATATTTTAGTTAAGAAGTTATTAATACTTCAAGTACAAAATAATAATATAAAATATTGATATAAATATACTTTTAAATACTAATAAATGAACTACCACATAATATAATATTTAACAAGGATCCTGGAGAGTTTTTTCAAGTTTAAAGAATTAATTTATTAATATTTATTATATATCACTCACATACTAATGATCAATAAAAAACAACTAATAAAATATCTTTGAGATGTTTTATTAAGAATAATCCCTTGGTCAAACTAGTTGACCATGGTTAAATACTGCTATTATACTAGTTATTATACTTCCCTTCGATCCATCCCATTTAAAAACCTATGGCTACCTGCCCCCAAGCCTTATGAATTTTATTCCAAGGTTTGCCAACAATCAAGCTGCAGAGGAACAATTGCAAAAGAAAACAAAACAAATTGCAGAAATCAAATACAGCTTAGCTAAGGCACAAAAGAGGCAAAAGAGACAGACAGACAGACAATAAAAGAAACGAGATCCAATTTAAAGAGGGCAAATGGGTTTACCTCCAACTCCAGCCATTTAAACAATCCAGCATCCAAAGAAGTTTCAGGGTTTGGCCTAGCGGTGGAAGGGGCTTGTTTTCTTCCACTGCACCTGGGTTCAAGTCCTGGCGTGCACGTCTGTCACCCCCGTGGTGCCTTACATGCTTACTGGGTTTACAGGGTATTCAGTGGGTCATGGAGATTAGTCGTGGTGCACACAAACTAGCCTGGGGTAAATCAAAAAAAAAAATTAGCATATAAATATTTCGCCATTCAAAATTTTGAAGAAAGTAAGAGAGGTGGTGTACCAGTTAGATCTTCCAGAAAAAGCACATATTCACAGATGTTCCATGTCTTACTGCTAAAGAAATGGGTCGGAAAGGCACCATTCCTGAACCAAGGCTATCAATTTTTTATACCAAGGAAAAGACTAAACCCGAACCTGTTGAGATCCTTGACAAAAGAAGCCAATATGAGAGAAGAGGTGTTAAAATGGGAATGACAACTTAGAGAAGATGTAGCATGGGTTGAGGAAGCCTGGCTAAAAGGTGCTTACCCTCACCTTGAGGGCAAGGGTTTTTTTCAGGGGAGCGTAATTGTAGAGGTCCAGTAAGGCCCTGCTGGTTCTGGTCCATTCTACTCTGAAATGCAGAAGATAGTGTGGCAAGGAGACAAGCGAACCTGTAAGAAATAAAGAAGATTGGCACATGTATGGTCTGGATGGATTTGGAGACTTACGTGGAAGGCTGGAAGAGACTCTTCCATCTCTGGTTCACATGTGGCAAGGATATTTTGTTTCCCTCAGAACTGAAGCAACGACATCATTTATATGGGAGAAGTGGTCAACATATAAATCAGCCTTGGACTCTCGCTGAACAATTTCCTTTTGGAATTTAAAATTTAAATTCCAAGATTTAGTTAATAAATAGAAGTGAAGGAGGAGCAAAGGAGGTAGAAAATTGCTTTGCCTAGAAAATTTAAATCACATTCATTCAAGGAGACCTGAACTCTCATGAACCTGCCTAGACAATTTAGATAGGATTTATTATCTTAAGTTGTTCTTTGCAGTTCTATTTTTTTCAAGCCCAGCACAACACTTTCTATTTCAATTGTTTCAGTTTTTTAATTTAGATTAAAAAAACCACTAATTCTTGTTTTTATTATTTAATTCTCATTTTAAAAAACAAGGATCTAGAATCATTATATAAAATGTGTCGATCTATAAAGATGATAATTTTGGAAAAAGAGGATTCAAATTGCAGATGGTGACTGCTCGTCAAATAACTATTTAATTAGTTTTAATACTATAATAAGTAGTTAGTTGATTACGATAAACTACAAGAGTTAAACTCTTTTTCTTGAAAAATGGGATTATTCATCTCCAGGCCAGATATAATGATGCCTCTTTAAACAAGTCAGCGGCTCCAAGGTTGCACAAATAAGTACCAATTTATTAATAAATTAAATGAGCTGACTTTCAGCCCCTTCATGTACAGAGTAGAAAAAACTGAAATTGTTCTTGACTTTTATTCTGTGTGCGGCTAAACGATACAGGTCATGGGAAATTAGTATATTTCATATTGGAGTTGTGTTTCTTGGACAAAGAAACAAATTAAAAGCCATCCATAAGTACAAAATGTCTCAAGATTCACGGCTTCTAAATCATAAGCATGATGATTATTGTCTTAATCTCATTTTTAATTCTTCATATGCTCGAGAGAGGGTAGAGGCAGGGCTAAACAGATGCATTAAGCCGTTAAAAGTTCAAATCCTTGATTCAAAAGAGCCCCGGTAACCCACAGCTTCAAATTTGGCAAGTTCATGTCGTGCTCACTTTCTTTAACCTGTTTCGGCAATAATCATATATTTATCAATCCATGAATAAACAGCATGAAGTAATCAAAGAAAGCTTGACGAAGATAGTGAAGAAAACTCACATTTAAAGTAAATGTTAATACAAACCCCTCAGAAGTTGTAGCCAAGTTTGAGTTTTGAACACTGAAGCTTGTAAGGGACTCGAGAGCCCTATAGAGCGAGGCTGCAACGCCTTCTCCATTGCTGCACACCAATCTCACGTAGAACCCTCTTTCTTCCACTTGAAACACATCCATCTAAAACCCCAGATGCAAAGTTAAACAAGTTTTAATAGTATAATTACTTGTTGTGCTAGTCAAAATAAAGTATCATAATTAAACAAACCTTGATGATCTTCTTGCGAATTGGATGGTTGTTACTTGTATTTTGAGGATTCTTTGGATTTCTATTTGACCCTTGATATCTATCTGATCCTATTAGGGATGATTCAAGGCTGGCAATATCAGCTTTTAGCTTATTGGCTTGCATTTGCAGCTCTTGCACATATAAGACGGCATCCCCAATTATGGAGGCCTTGTCCATCTGTAGTTCTCCAAGGATTAGTGTCATGATATATATATGTGTGTGTGTGTGTGTGTGTGTACATAGTCACCTGGGAATGTCCCTACTACTGTTACAGTACAGCAATATAAAGAGCAAATGCAGTCCTAAATACATTTAACAAATTTCTTGCTCGGAATCGAATACTGATAATCTTTAACTTATAAATAGCTTGAGCATTCGAGCTTCTCTGGCATTAATGGTAATGTCAAAGTTTAAAGTTAGGTCAGGATCACATATATAGGAATACATACCTTAGTTATATTTGGAACCAAGGACCGCAAAGCATAGAGCTTCTCCTTCATCCTACCCCTCCTCCTTCGCTCCGAGATCAATGTCCTTGATCGATCCTTCTTCGTTTTCTTAGTCGTTGTGGTGGTTCCAGAAGAGTCTTCCTCATCAGTATCTTCTTCAGCCCCTAATCCCATGTCCCCGTCAAAACTCGGCAATGCAATGGGGACGTAATTGGGATCCTGTTCCATTGCACTAGAAGTGTGTGCAGGAACATGGTTGATGAGATCACAATCAAATGTATCTCCTGTGGACAGACCAAATTGGCTATCCACCAAGAAGCCATTGATAAGATCACAATCGAAAGCAGTGATTTCATTCTCTCCTCGAATTAGATCAATGTACCGATCGAAGTTGGCTTCATCAATGAAATCATGCAACTGAAACTGATAATTAGTCTGCACTGCTAAAGGGTCTCCAGTTGGATCATCCATCCTATCCATTCCTCGAATAAGAGAGGTCTCCTCAAGTAAAAATTGATGGATGTTGGGAGGGCCATAATCTTCTCCTATATAGAAGGTAAACATGATTATTTATTTTTAAAAAAAAAAAGGTGTGAACGGAATCTAGATGGAGAATTAATCTCTGACGTTGGAAGTGTTTTTAGTTTATGTTTGGGAGGTATCTGAAACAATAAAACTAAAAAAATAAACCATGGCTTTTAGTGACTTGTTAGTGCTTCCACGAATTACAATATTACAAATGACTTTTGACTCTATCAAGTAATGTGATGTTCATGTTTTTTAAATAAAAATATATTAAGATAATTTTTTTATTGTTGATATTAACACATTAAAATTATTAAAAAATATTAATTTAATGTTCTTTTCAGAAAACAATTATTAAAAAAAATATATATTATCACGCATGCTTAAGAAAATATAAAAGGAGTCAATCTCAAGTTCTGTTTTTAGGCTCTGTGATCTTTTCTTTGTTTCAAGTAGTCTTACAATATTGAATAGGGAAAAATGTAGCTTTGGGTCAGTTCGTTACTTCGAAAAGACCAATCCCAAGCTAACGAACGAAGAGCCTTTGCTTCAAGACACATGGGATTGACGAATTAAATTGCTCCCCTCAGTTCACTGCCCAACCATTGATTCTTCATGACATGGTGTTACAAACTACTATTAATTGTCTGAATTGATATAAATTTAAAAAATAGAAGAAAATCTGGTTAATCTAATAAAAATAATAATCTATTCAATCAGGATTAATATGATCAAGAACCCGTTTATTAATCCGTAAGCCTTTTTTTAAAAAAAAAAAAATAGTCATGACATTGTTTTAATTTTCTTTTAAAAAATTAGATCAATTCTCCTCACCCACAACTTCAGCCTTCTTGCATAATGAATTTTAAAACTATGTTATCTAGATGCATGCTTGAGAGGAGAAAGATAGAAGGACGCATACTTAATTATCCAAGAGCAGTGTGAAAGGTATATTCTGACGTTTGATGTGCTTTAATAAGGAAAATGAAATTGGGTTTTTATATTGGAGTCGTGGAAGGCCGTCTAAAGGTTTTCAGTTCCCTGGCGATGGGGAGTTCTTTTCCTTTTTTTTTTCTTTTTTATTCTTTTTTTTTTTTGTAGTTGTGAGAATCCCGGTTATGTGTATTTTTACTAATTTTTGAGATTTAGAAGTTAATAATTAGATAAATTTTTAATGATTTTGACATGATACACGAATTAATAAATTTTTAAAAATAAATATAAAATTTGATTAATTAAACGATGTTTTTCAGAATTTAATAAGAAGGTTTTTTCGGTTTGAAAGGAGTAGGTTCAGTGTTCCCAAGGGAGCAACTGGTCAATCAGCAGTTGAAGCCTGTGATTCTCGGTACTTGAAGACATCTTTTGACGAATTTTGTATTCAAGTCACTAATTTTTTTAAAATGTGCATTTCAATCCCCAACTTCACATTTACATCACATTCACCCGCAAGATCTCAAGGAGTTGGAGGGAGGGATGATTCTCTAATAACGTTACATAACTTGATGAAGTGGGTGTTATCATCGGATAATAAAAAACCTAAGCTCCAAGCATATATATATATATGCTCAAGCTCTCTCTCTCTCTCTCTCTATATATATATATATATATATATATGATCACAAGCCATTACTTTCCTTCGACTTCTAGAGCATCCTCAAACGAAGCCAAACTCTTGATTGATGTTGACGGCAATGGAAGAAGCATGGAGCATCTACCAGATAGATTAATTTGAAGACCAGACCAGACTGATGATAAAAATTGTTTCATTGTATACAGACAAGATGCAGCATTAATTAAAATGCAAACTTAAAAACGCAATTATGCATTGTAGATAAGCGATTAAAGTCATTTAAAAAGGTGTCGGTAAACTCTACGATGATGCGAGCAAAAGAGTCAACCTCTACTTGCTGTATTAATGGCATGCATGCTCCATCAACTATAACACACACACACACAATCAACTAATTAATTACTTCTTATAATCATAATTAATATTCTTATTTAGATGAATGTGCATCGCACAATTTAAGCAGTGGATTCTACAACACGAACACGTTCCCTTATCCGCAAAATCAATTCTCTATTGGTTTAAATACATCAAAGAAACTGTGAATGCCTCATGCTTGCACGAGTTTAGCTCGTCGTGAAGGCAATGATTCTT
>NW_011501988.1:19498-23256 GCF_000495115.2 Populus euphratica
AGGCATTGTTTCTTTCTTTTTTTCAGTTTAATGCCTTCCCTACATCGAAGATCCCTCTATTCTTTCTTTTGTCCTCTGAAGGTCTCTCTGCTATATTTTTTATTTTGATATCATCCCTATGTGTTACAGTTTTGTTCCATCGTATAATTCCATTAGTTAGTGTCATTAATGCTGTTAAAACTTGACATGTATCATATTTCTACATCATAAAATTTACTTTGGTCTCTATATTTTAGTTTTCTTACAACAAACTTCTTAATTGAAAGCTTCTTAATCATTATTTTTTATAATAAACAAACTTAGTCCCTAACAGTTTTTTCAAGTTCTTACATGTCAAGGTATAAAATTGGCCAAAATTATCAAAATAGATGTATGATATTATTGAAAATTAAGGAGATAGAATATCTCATATATATATATATACATATATATATATATATATATATATGTGTGTGTGTGTGTGTGTGTGTGTGTGTGTGTTAACTAAGTTTTACTTCCACAACCAGAGAGATAATAGAAATGTTTGGTTATTGAACACATGTTAATGTGGGATCATTGGGAGTTTAAGAAGTTTTCATGCCTCAATCTTACAGTCATAAGCTTTTTCCACAGAAATTATGCTGCTGCTGGTGTGGATCCTGCTGTAACGGTCTTGAGCTTAATGACATTGACCTCGTTGAAATATGCATGATGTCTGGAGAGTTACTACCTACAGGCTCAGGAAGTGATCATCAGTTCTTCATTCTATTTTCCCGAAAAAATGTCATCTTTCGACAAGATAGAGACGTCATTCAAAAATGGGAGCCGGATACCAATAGTGAGAGGTTGGGCTCGGTAATTCGCCGTGTGGCTCTAGACATCCGCCAAAGCCTCAGCCTTGTTGACCTTGACATGAAGTTCTTGGACGAAATTTCCTAGAGTTAACGCTCTAAATTCACGAGACCACCTAGATTTCCTATTTTCAACATCAGCCGGCTTTGACAATATTACTAACTTTTCCTTTCTGTAATGAAGTTCTGCCGAAGCAGGCAGCACAGAACTACAGCCAAGGGCCGAGGCATGTATGGGTTCCTGTGGATTCTATTCCATGTAATGATTTTATTAATATTTTTTAACTAGTTTGATGTAAATAATTTTTTTAATTTTTAATTAAAATATTAAAAAATTCTAAAAATTTATATGAAATCTTCTAATATCATATTTTAACTTGAATTAAAATTTTAGAATTTTTAAAAAAATTCATAAATTTGATAAAAAAAAATCATAATTTGAGTAGTTTTATATTATTAGATGTAATTTTTAATCCATCTATCAGATTCCGCTAAAATTTTATGAGAGATCTTAAAATATATTAAATAAAATGTAGTTAAAATTTTAGGATAAACGAAGATTGATAATGCTAACAAAAAAAATCAAATTAAAGCAAAACGATTCATTAATGGTAAAATAATTTTTTACTATTAAAAAATAAAATAAATCAGTTTTTCCTTCCTTTTATATATTGTCGACTAGGACAAAGAAGAATAGGAAAAAAAAAAGTGATAGAGAAAGAGAGAAAAGTAAGGGGAAAATATAAAAAAAACCAAGAAAAAAAATAAAAAAATAACTTTATAAATTTATAAAATTCAACTTATAAAACCAAGAAAAAAAATAAGAAAATAACCTTATAAATTTATAAAATTCAACTTATAAAATACTAATATAAAAAAGAATCAAGTGAAAAAATGAGAATTATATTTCACAAAAAATAAAAGGATGTAATTTTAATAGTGAGTTTATTTTTATTTTTACTTTAATTTTATATATTTTTAAATTTATTTTTTAATATTTTAGATAATGTGTTTGAATTAAAACTTTACTATTAACTTTAAAAATTTATATATATATATATATATATGGACACATATAAGTTAATAATTTATTCAAAATAATTATTTATTTATTTAATAGCTCTGGATAAAAAAAAAAACTCCTTGCTCCCCGCCTTGGCTACAGCCACCATCCTAGCTCCTAGCTGGTAATTGTGGTTCAAAGCAAATCATGGAGCATACAAGCAACATTAAGACAAGGAATCGAATACCTATGAAGCTGCAAATTAACAGCATTTTATCCACAGTCATCGACTTCAGATCAAAATGTTCACAGTGATTTCTTTATTTCAGTAATCTATCATGTAGTCTGTGGCATCTAAACAGATTAAAAGTGAAAGACAAGGAACATCGAATACCAGAAAAGTCTTCCCATTAAAAAAGACTGCAATAGTTTACACCCTTCAAGAGAGTTTCACCTTCTATTAGATAACTAGAGTGGCAGGATAATACATAGGAGTATTTTACTTATACTGGAGAATAAACTAAAACAGGAGAGAATCACTTACGGTGGATTCACTGTATGCTGAGGGTGGAGCAGGAATATATTATTTAAAATATTAAAAAATAAAATTAAAATTATATAAAATTAAAATGAAAGTAAAAATAAATTCATTACTGAAACTACATTCTTTGATTTTTTTTTTATAAAATAAAATTTATTTATAATCAAATTTGAATTAATATCTTTAGTAGAATTACTTATGGTAGATTCATTATATGCTAAAGGTGGAGCAGGAATATATTATTTAAAATATTAAAAAATAAAATTAAAATAAAAATAAAAATAAATTCATTACTGAAACCACATTTTTTGACTTTTTTTATAAAATAAAATTTATTTATAATTAAATTTGAATCAATATCTTTAGTAGAATCACTGATGGTGGATTCATTGTATCCTAAAGGTGGAGCAGGAATATATTATTTAAAATATTAAAAAATAAAATTAAAATTATATAAAATTAAAATAAAAGTAAAAATAAATTCATTATTGAAATTACATTCTTTGATTTTTTTATAAAATAAAATTTATTTATAATAGAATTTGAATTAATATCTTTAATAAACTCTTGTTCAGTGTAAATTATTATAAAATATATTAAGAACTTCTTTTTTATTTTATTGTGAAATACATTTCTAACATGCTTCATAGCTGAAAATTCTCACTCTTTAGTGGTAATGAAAACATACAAAGTCAAAATAAAAAGAATCAACCTATTAATCAAATGATTTGTGTTGTGACTTATTTATATTTATTAATCCTTGACATAAGACATATTCTAAAAGCTCTCCATCCATTTGATAATACTCTACTGAGATCTCAAATAATCTATTTTTTATTCATTGAAATCTTTACAATAAAAATTATCAACAAGCTTTCACATAACATCAATTTTAAATGGTTTAAAGTTGGTATTAGGTTCTAAAGCAAAGTTAAGCACAAGAAATTTCATTGTTTTTCATTGAATCTACAATTCAACTCTTCCAATAAAAAATTTATTGCTGAGTTAAAGATATTATAATAATAATATTAGTGAATTGTCAGTAATTTTTATTGCTAACATAAACGACCTATAGCCTTTTATATGAAGCATTTAGATGAGATACGTCAATATGTTATTGTGTGTAAATAAATTACATATATGTAAGAAAAATATCAAAATTTGATATTTTTTAAATTTTAAAGTGTGAAGCAATGCTTTTGTAATTAAGATAAAATTAAGTTTAAAGCAATAAATTACAAAAAAAAAAAAAAGTGTTGCTTTTGTTAAATTTTGGGAGTTGAATGTATTGGGATACAAGAAGTAATCTAGCATAAGGAAGGATATAATTTTCACTTTAGCTCTCTTAATTCAAAATGATAGAGATTTTAATTTAAAAAAAAAA
>NW_011501988.1:24383-28149 GCF_000495115.2 Populus euphratica
AGTGTTCCGGTTTGGATTGCACCGACATCTCTTTTCTAAGTTTGGCCATCTCTTTATCCTTTCAATTTCAGTTCTTAAATTCATCAATCAATCCTTTCATTTATATGATAGGTTTGTATTTAAAATAAAAATTTATCACAAATTAAAGATATCTTATGGATATACCAAGCAAAACGTGAAGTGGTACTTTAAAGGTTGCCTTTCTCCGTGTACCAAAATGTGACTCTTTTTTTTTTTTACTCGATCAGATTAAATGAACTATATAATACTCCAAAATATTATGGCTGTTGTATTTCACAATAAAAAAATAACATATAATTTTTTAAAATAATCCTTCATGCCTTGCAAACTAGTGAGCTCAAACTAATAAGTAGTTAACACAAATTTAATACCTAAATCAGTCCTAAAATATTGATTTTGGGTTAAAACATACCAAAACTAAAACATAAATCCTACATTGAGTGTAAATATTCAAATAATAAAATAAAACAACAAATAAATTAAATTAATTTAGATTAATACAAATAAATAACTCAACCCAAAGATAATGTCATTAAATACTCATATCCTCTTTTCCTTGTGTAGCAAAGATAAATAAAAAAAATCCTTATAAAACAATAATCTAGGAACATTAAAAAATTCTTACTACACTTGAAAATTATATTATTTTTCGTCAAAGATTCTTATATAACTAGGAAACTTTAAAAAAATAAATTGTTGAGTATCCTTGCATTATGAAGAACAAAATCTTCTATAAAAAGTCCATAAATTAAAAGATAACAAATAACAAAACTCGTATTATATCTATTGACATGTATCACAAGATATTAACAACTCTAATTGACTTAAAATTTTAATTCAATGTACAAAAATAAATTTGAAAACTCCTATTAAGATTTTCTCTCAATCCAGAGTTGGATTCAAAGTTATATGGATAATACGAAACATTGTACTAAAATCTAAATTTGATTGTTTGACTCTTACATGTATCATATTAAAATATTTATTACTCAAATACCCCATTCATTAGTGTTGTTAGTCCAAGCCCCTATATTGATGAAATTAATTAACTTGCTATTAAAGGTATTGAAGTCTTTTTCCACATGATTTATTGGTTTTTGTCAGATTGATTGGGGACAAATATGTCTTCTCAAAAAACAAATTGCACAATATAATAACTTAATGGTGTTTTGGTTATAATCAAGTTGATTGAAAAACAATTTGGTATTTTAACAAATATAAAATATTATTTCAAAAACAAATGTGATTTAAGATTCAAAACATCTTAGCGACCCTTCTATCTATAGATGGTACGTGTAGCAAACTGATTTTTAGTTTGGTGCCAGTAGCTTTTTTTTCCTCTTCTTTTCTTTTCTCCTTGATTTTCACGCCTGAAGATTTAATTTTTCATATTAGTCATTTAATTTATTTTTTCTTCATATTTGTTTTATATTTTTTATTACTATTTATTTTATTTAAAATAATTTATAAAATTAGAATTTTCCATCAACTTTATTTTTTCTTCATTTTTTATTTGTCATTTTTTATTCACATTCCTTTTATTGTTATTTTAATTTTTTTAAAAATGTTTTTATTGATTTTGTTAGCCATCCCCATTGTCAAATACCAGATTTAAAATTACATCTTTTACTAATTCATTAAAATATAGTGGTCTAATAGCTATGCCTTTCAATTATTCATATATAATTGATGACTTGACTATATTATCATTATCTAAGTTATTAAAATTAGATGTATTTTATATTATTCTTATTGGGTTTGAACATGAAATCTCATATCTATTAAAATTGCTTAACCAAAATTTTATATAATTTTATTTTTTTAACTTAGTTCTTTCTTATTTACAGAAATTGTATTTAGAAAAATTCAATCCTTAAATAAAATTAAAAAATTTATTGATTATAAAAATATATAATATATTTATTTTCTTGAAAATTATTTTAAAATTACCTGTATTTATATTATTTTTATTGGGTTTGAACATGAAATATCATATCTATTAAAAATGCTTAACCTAAATTTTATATAATTTTTTTAATTTAGTTTTTTTTCTTATTATGGAAATTGTATTTAGAAAATAGTCATCCTTAAATAAAAATAAAAATAATATATATTTTTATTTATACATGTCGAATTTAAATTCTTAATCGATGTTAATTTTTAAAAGAAATACTATTTTATCACTTGATTTTATAGTTTTATTAAGAAATAAATCTTAATTGAGAAGTAATAAGTTTTTAAATCATGAAAAACTCTAACTCATATATATCTTATCTAGAAAATATTTAATATGTATTTTAAATCAAATTCTATCATATAAGCTTTCAATTGGTTTAAGTAAAAATAATTTACAACAAACCTATGTTAAAAGATTAATTCAAAATTGTTATTTATAAGTTTTTCTAACTTGATAGTAATGTTTAAATTTTTCTCCTTTTTAATTTCATCAAAACAAGATAAATAACACAGTTAGATTCTCAAAGGAAGTACTGCGGTCAAATAAAAGTCAAACAAACAAGCATTCTCAATCAAAAGACGACAGCAGTTAAGAAACCATTCATAAAAATATAAAATCATGAAGAACAAAACTTGGAATCTGTGAAAAACAAAATGCGCTGGATTGCAATAGTTATCAAAAACTATTGTTTCTCTCTTTCCAAATCAAGTAGATAAAAATACCAAAAAAATCTTTTCACATTCTGCTAGCAATGTTGTTTCTGTCAGAAAAAAGATTATGTATCTTAATTATAAAATATATTTGGATTGTGCATATCTAGTAAGAGGTTGATTTTTTTTAATATATGTTAAAATATTATTGAGTAAAATTTAAATATATAGACACATAACAAATCCATGTTTCTTAACTATAAAATATATTTAGAATTGTATGTATTCTACTATTATATATTATATATTGATTGGTTTGATTGGTGTATTTGGATTGTGCCAATCTAACATGGCAACATTTTTCTAGATTATGCCAATGTGACATCACACGTTTTCACTAATTCATTTAAAATCTAATGGTTTAATATACATGGAGATTGCACCAATATCTTAGACTGTTTTTTCATTTGATTCAACGATAAAAGTATCAGATTATGTATCAATTAAAATAGATCTCATAATTTTATAGAATATTTTTTGTTTAAATGTAGTCGGTTTTTTTTTTTTTTTGCCCATTGAAGTTGTATTTGGAACATTTCTATCGTAAAACTAAAATAAAAAAAAATAGATTTTAATAAATATATAATATATTTATTTTTTCGATACATATCAAATTTAGATTCTTAATTAGTGTCAATTTTTAAAAATATAATATTATTCTTAATACATAATTCAACTATGTTACTATCATAAATTTTTTAACAATTTAAACAAGGTTGATCTATTTTAAAAAATTATTTTTTTATTTTTTTTGTTGGAGTAAAAATAATTAATAAAAAACTGTTAAGAAATTGTGATTCAAAGTTTTTTTATACTTTACCTTTTTTTAATTTAGTATCAATATTTGTTTTTTACTTTTATTTGCATATGTGATAAGAGGGACTCAAAATATATGTTAATTTTCTAATACATATTAAAATATTATTAGTTAAAATTTAATTATAATGTCACATTAACTATTCATTTGTCTTTAACTATAGAACACATTTAAAATTGCATTTGTTATACTATAAAAATAATATTGATCGATGGATTGATGGATCTGGGATAGTGCTCGTAATGCTTTTTACTAATTCAT
>NW_011501994.1:0-5954 GCF_000495115.2 Populus euphratica
ATCTTATTGGCTCACCTGTTGTTGTTTTTAGTGATCATGCACCATTGAAATATCTTCTTTCTAAGAAAGATTCTAAGGCTAGATTGGTGTGGTGGATTTTATTACTTCAAGAATTTGATATCACAATCAAAGATAAGAAAGGCAGCGAGAATGTTATCGCAAATCACTTGTCAAGATTGACAACAGATTCAAAAACTGACATCACACTAATTGATGACTACTTTCTCGATGAATCTTTATTTTCTGTCTCTACAATGTCTTGGTTTGCTAATATTGTCAATTTTCTTATTTCAGGACAATTGCCAGCTCATTGGAGTATCCAAGATAAAAGAAAGTTCTTGAACGAAGTGAAGAACTTTTATTGGGATGACCCTTATTTATTCAAATATTGTCCTGATCAAATATTTCGAAGATGCATTCCTGACAATGAAGTAAGTAGTGTCATTAAATTTTGTCATTCTAAGGCATGTGGGGGCCATTTCTCATCAAGAAAGAAAATTGTAAAAATCTTACAAAGTTCATTAAATTTTGTCATTCTGAGGCATGTGGGGACCATTTCTCGTCAAGAAAGACAACTGCAAAAATCTTACAAAGTGGATTTTATTGGCCCACCATGTTCAAAGACTCACATGCATTCTCAAAGTCTTGTGAAAATTGTCAAAAGTTGGGATCTATTTCAAAACGTCACATGATGCCTTTAAACCCTATTATTGTCATTGAGATCTTTGACTGCTAGGGTATAGATTTCATGGGTCCATTCCCTCCATCATTTGGTTTCTTATACATATTAGTTGCAGTAGGTTATGTTTCTAAATGGATAAAGGCAATTCCAAGTCGAAACAATGATCACAAAACAGTGATAAAGTTTTTGAAAGAAAATATTTTGAGTCGATTTGGAGTCCATCGAGCCATAATAAGTGATGGTGGAACACATTTCTGCAACAAGCCATTTGAGTCTTTAATGAAGAAATATGGAATCACACACAAAGTTGCCACCCCTTATCACCCTCAAACAAGTGGACAAGTAGAGCTTGCTAATAGGGAGATCAAACATATTTTGGAGAAAACAGTGAACCCTAATAGGAAAGACTGGTCTTTAAGACTTAATGATGCACTTTGGGCTTATCGAACTGCTTATAAAACATCATTAGGTATGTCACCTTATAGACTAGTATATGGAAAACCTTGTCACTTGCCTGTGGAACTTGAACATAAAGCTTATTGGGCTATTAAAGCTTTCAATTCAAATCTGGATGATGCTAGTCAACTGCGAAAATTACAAATAAATGAGCTTGAGAAAATAAGAAATGATGCATATGAAAATTCAAGAATTCATAAAGCAAGAATAAAAGAATTTCATGACAAGAAAATACATAGAAAAACCTTCAATGTTGGTCAAAAAGTCTTGCTTTATAATTCTCGACTGCATTTATTTCCTAGAAAATTAAGATCAAGATGGAGTGGTCCTTTTATTGTGAAACATGTGTATCCATATGGGGCCTATGACATCGAGAATCCAAAGAATGACAATGTTTTCAAGGTAAATGGACATCGTCTGAAAGTTTACTTTGACAATTTTTCAGTTGAACATAACTCTATTGAATTGGGTGATCCTGTATATAAAGATTGATTTTATTTTATTTTATTTTTGTTTCTTATATAAATATTGATTTTATTTTATTTTATTTTTGTTTCTTTTTGAGTGATTTTTGCAAGTTTCTTCACCCCGGTCAAATGGCGGATAACGGTACTCCGTGACTTAAGTCGGTTCTTTCAGTTTCCCACAATTACTGATATCTGTGTATATATCTGTGCAATTCTTTGAATCTCTTTTCCAATTCTCATTTGAAAATGGACACTAATCTTGAAAAATTGAAAAAGAATTTTCCCGCTCTGCCTCAGAATGCGATTACAAAAATTTACCGTGCTAGATGTGCAAGATTGAGATTATTAATGAATCATGGAATTCCTGAAGATATTCGTTGGTTGATTGAAGCAAAGGTCCGATTATCAGGTGAGTCCTCTAACTTCTTCATTTCACACATGCCTGGAACAGGTAAAAGCTCTTTTGCAAAGAAGCGTCGTGCAAAACAACTGGATGTCTGTCATCGATGTGCTAGATGGACTTGTAATACACAATGTCGTTCTTTAGGAATGGTATCTATAAACCGTGAAGATAAAATACAATTCATTAAGGATGGCCTGAGTAAGGAGTCTTTAGATAATCTTCTATTGACTCTTGAGACGCATCCTAGTGGAGATGTGCATCGTGCAATTCATGATTTATGGCCACTATTTCATAAAGAACATGATCGACTTAGTCTTGGGAATCTGACTAAAAAAGACCCTGTTTGCCAGTTTTTAAGAAAATTGGATGGGAAGCTTATCCCCGACCCATAGAGGGCATTTAAGTCGTTCCTGGACGTAAAACCAAGGGAAGATGTGAGCCACAATCACAACTACTTGTACATACACATGCTTTTTTTTTCAAAAGTAAATAAATAAATAAATAAAAAGAGAGAGAGAGAGAGTGTGAGACTCCAGCTGGCCTACATATAGATGTTATGATTGCCTTTCCAATTTCTCATCTATAAAACCCTCTTTTCCTTCCTTTCATTTCTACTCAACCCATACATTCAACAAATACAGAAGTGTGTAGAAATGGCAAGTTCCTCAAGTAATCAAATAAGAAATATTTGTGTTTTTGGTGGATCTAGTCCTGGGAAAGAAAAGGAGTTTTTAGAATCAGCAAACCATCTTGGTCAGGTGCTAGCTGAGAGAAAGATTCATTTAGTGTATGGGAGAGGCAGTCTTGGGTTAATGGGAGGTGTGTCAATAGCTGCATTTTTAGGAGGTAGTCAAGTTTTAAGAGTCGTTCCTGAAGCTTTGGCACAAGGGGACATCATTGGAAAAACAATTAGAGAGGAACTTCAGGTCTCCACAATGTCGGCTCGAATGAATGCAATGTTTAACCATGTTGATGCTTTCATTGCTTTACCAGGTGGTCTAGGCACATTGGAAGAGATCTTTCATATTTCCTCTTGGGCTCAATTGCACATTCACCATAAACCTATTGGTTTGTTAAATGTTAATGGTTATTATGATAAGTTGTTGTCTTTTCTTGATCATGCTGTGGAACAGGAATTTCTAACATCTTCTGCACGACAAATCATAATCTCTGCTACTACTGCTGAACAATTGATTGACCAACTACAATTTTTCATTCCTATGATTGATCCTTCCATGAGTCGCATAAATTGGTCATCTACGGGAAGCCGTAAAAAGCTTAGATTGGATTTGAGCCTTCATTTGTGAATTTTTATGTATTTTGGTTTTATTATTGTGTTTTGTTATTTCTTATTTTTGTTTCAGTGTGTTTCAGGTTTTGTCAGTGTTCATTATTTCAGGTGATATCTTCTATACTCTATCTTTCTACCTTAGAACATTGAGGACAATGTCTCGTTTTGGTTGGGGGGAGAGGGTAGTAGTTGATAAAAAAAAATTGTTTTTCATTTCATAAAGCATGTGCATAATTGTTGTTACTAGGATGGCAGAGTAAAGGAGTTCTTTTGTTAAAGTGACTCTTGAGACGCATCTTAGTAACCATTCTTAACAAGGTCTATTATAATACTTCCTGAAATATTCAGGTTTACAAACTCTCGTATTGTTACCACTTAATTCTGCTCATATACTTATTTAAGATGTATTCTTAAACCTTAATTTACACACACACACTTTAACATATGATTGTGGGTTGCATATTGGATTATTACATTATTTATGTTCTTTTGTTAAAGGTAACAACTAAGGGAAAGGGATTGTATATAAAAAAAAAGAAAAAAAAGAAAAAAAAGAAAAAAATGATGATAATAAAAATATAGATAAGTTTGGTTTCGTAGCCTCCCTAACCTAAGCAATTAAGCCCGAAGGGGTGTTTTAACACCTAATACCCTAAAGTCAACTGACTTGGGAGCTATTGGCCCAATGCTTGTTACATGGGTTGAGGAGAAAAGCTTAAGGGAATCAAACATTGCACTATCTACATATTAGTATCAGCGACCCGAGTTACTAAGCTCGTAGGGGTGTCCTAACACCTAATGCCCTAAGACCAACTGGTTTGGGAGTCATTAGCTGAAAACTCGTTACATGGGTTAAAGATGCATGATGTTTTTAAATTATAAGTATATATATTTTAAAAAAAAAAAGTAAAAAAAAAAAGACAAAAATAATAATCCCATCCCAAGGAAGTTAACCTTAAACATTAGAACAAAAATTTTGTTTTCTTCCAAGAAAAGCCCCATAATTATTTGTTGACACATTGAGTACAAAAGAAAGGTTTATTAATATCTTGTTAAGAGGTATTGAGCAGATATATAAATTTCATGAGAGTTTGTTTATCTGGATAGATTAATGGAAGTTAAATGATGAATACCTTGCTTTGTGGAATTTGCAAATTGTTTTAACGCTTTGATTACTAGGGATTAGTAATAAGCTGGTTGGGGGGTGTGATTAGTACTTAAAAGTGCATTTTTATCATGGTTTTATATCATCATTTTGCACTTGAAGTATCAATAACTCCTTAACTAAAGCATGTTTTATAATAATATATCTAATAAAATAAGATACCTTTAATTTGTGGTAAATGTGCATTTTAAATGCAGGCCTATCACGTAAATGAAAGGATTGATTGATGACTTGAAGAACTTAAATTGCAAGGATAAAGAGATGGCCAAACTTAGAAAAGAGATGTCGGTGCAATCCAAACCGGAACACTGTTCGGTAATTGGGTCATATCTAGAGCTATATATCTCAGATTTAGGTCCAATTTATATGGATGGAAAGGTAAGACATAGGCCTACAACTTTCATATGGAGCCCAAGATCTAAAAAGGCCATTATCAAGTCCAAATTGTAGCAACAAGAAAGAAGCCCGAATCTGTCTTCCAGCCCGAGCACTGTTCGGTATTTTGGCCATATCTTGAGTTCTAGAAGTCCAAATGAGCTGAATGTTTTACATAAGATAGCTGAGACAATTGCCTAAAACTTTTATGTTTTCAACTGGCTCCAATTTTGACGTTATCAATGACGTTTTGGGCAGACAAGAGAAGATAAGGATTGTCACCAAGTCAAAAGTTGGCCACCCACTTATCAATTAGTCATCAAATCAATAGTTCTCAATTTTGGCCTATAAAAGGAGGCATTTGCCATGCATTTAGGCATCTTGGTTTCCAGATCAAGCTCATGCTCTTCCTTTCTCTCTTTGTATTTTTTATGCTGTGTTTTCATTAATATTAAGTTTATGCCTTTCATTTCCTTTCCTTTACTTAGTTAACTTTTATGTTCTTATTTTGTTTATCTATTTTTATTTCTTTCATTATGTCTAGCTAAGTTAATTATGTCAAGTTGAAAAGGTTACACTAATGGTGTAAGAATAAGTATAATGTAAACTTAATATGGACTTTAATGTTTGATACTAACATGTTTTATATTTGTTATCTTGTACACTCTTTAATACTTTGCTTGTTAAATGACTAATCTTGTTTTATGTTGTATAACACTTGGTACAACCAATGCTTGGCACTTTCATAGCCATACTGTATGGTATAACCGACACCTGAGCTATGAAAGGCACTTGATTTGTTGTTAACATAAGTTATAATCGTGAATGCTTGACGAGATTGACAAGTATTAGCATTAATTGAATAAGATGACTAATGTAATCATGTTAACAATATATAATTTGATTGGAACCTCCTTTGTGTGTGGTTTCCAAATCAATAATAAGAGTTTATACTATACTTGTTTGATATACCATTAGTGGAACCTCTAACCTTGACATTTGTTATTATTATTGTTTAATCCTTACATTAATTTTCCATCTCCAAGTTTTCATCATCTTCTTCTTCTTCTCTTTCTTAATTATTATTATTATTACTACTACTACTACTACTAATA
>NW_011501994.1:5964-26642 GCF_000495115.2 Populus euphratica
ACTACTACTACTACTACTACTACTACTACTACTACTACTACTACTAGTATTATTATTATTATTATTATTATTATTATTGTTGTTGTTGTTGTTGTTGTTGTTGTTGTTGTTGTTGTTGTTGTTGTTGTTGTTGTTGTTGTTGTTGTTGTTGTTGTTGTTGTTGTTGTTGTTGTTGTTGTTGTTGTTGTATTATTGTTATTTATAATTTGTACAAATAACCTCCCTGTGGTTCGACCCCAGTCTTGCCGGGTTATTTATTACTTCGACACTCCTGCACTTGGGAGAAGACATCAATCTTTTAGTCGTGTCATGGTTCTAATTTTGATGTTATCAATGACTTTTTGGGTAGACAAAAGAAGATAAGGATTGTCACCAAGTCAAGAGTTGGCCACCTACTCATCAATTAGTCATCAAATCAATAGTTCCTAATTTTGACCTATAAAATGAGGCATTTGCCATGCATTTAGGCATCTTGGTTTCCATATCAAGATCATGCTCTTGCTTTCTCTCTTTGTATTTTTTGTAATGTTTATGCTTTGCTTTTATTAATATCAAGTTTATGCCTTTCATTTCCTTTCATTTATTTAGCTAACTTTTATCTTATTTATGTTCTTATTTTGTTTGTTTATTTTTATTTCTTTCATTATGTCTAGCTAAGTTTATTATTCAAGGTGAAAAGGTTACACTAATGGTGTAAGAATAAGTATAGTATAAACTTAATATGGACTTTAATGTTTGATACTAACATGTTTTGTATTTGTTATCTTTGTCACTCTTTAATACTTTGCTTGTTAAATGCCTAATCTTGATTTATGTTGTATAACACTTGGTACAACCAATGCTTGGCACTTTCATAGCCCATACTGTATGGGATAACCGACACCTGAGCTATGAAAGGAACTTGATTTGTTGTTAACATAAGTTATAATCATGAATGCTTGATGAAATTTACAAGTATTAACATTAATTGAATAAGATGACTAATGTAATCATGTTAACAATCTATATTCCGATTGGAACCTCCTTTGTGTGTGGTTTTCAATTGAACAATAAGAGTTTATACTATAATTGTTTGACATACATACCATTAGTGGAACCTCTAACCTTGACATTTGTTATTATCATTGTTTAATCCTTACATTGATATTCCATCTCAAAGTTCTCATCTTCTTTTTTTTCTTCTCCATCTCTTTCTTTATTACTACTACTACTACTATTTCTATTAGTATTGTTGTTGTTGTGATTACTATTGTTGTTGTTTATAATTGTCATTTATAATTTGTACAATTAACCTTCCTGTGGTTCGACCCCGGTTTTGCCGGGTTATTTATTACTTCAACACTTTTGTACTTAGGAGAAGACTTCAATCTTTTGGTCGTGTCATATATCAAACAAGTATAGTATAAACTCTTATTATTCAATTGGAAACCACACACAAAGGAGGTTCCAATCAGATTATAAATTGTTAACATGATCACATTAGTTATCTTATTCGATTAATGCTAATACTTGTAAATCTCATCAAGCATTCATGATTATAACTTATGTTAACAACAAATCAAGTTCTTTTCATAGCTTAGGTGTCAGTTATACTATACAGTATGGGCTATGAAAGTGTCAAGCATTTATTATACCAAGTGTTATACAACATAAATCTAGATTAGTCATTTAACAAGCAAAGTATTAAAAAGTAAATAAGATAACAAATACAAAACATGTTAGTATCAAACATTAAAGTCCATATTGAGTTTACATTATACTTATTCTTACACCATTAGTATAACCTTTTCACCCCTGATATAATAAACTTAGCTAAACATAATGAAAGAAAGAAAAATAAATTAACAAAATAAGAACATAAATAAGATAAAAGTTAACTATGTAAATGAAAGGAAATGAAAGGCATAAATTTGATATTAATGAAAGCAAAGCATAAATATTACAAAAAATACAAAGAGAGAAAGCAAGAGCATGATCTTGATCTAGAAATCAAGATGCCTAAATGCATGACAAATGCCTCCTTTTATAGGCCAAAATTAGAAACTATTGATTTGATGACTAATTGATGAGTGGGTGACCAACTCTTGACTTAATGACAATCCTTATTTTTTCTTGTTTGCCCAAAACATCATTGATAACGTTAAAATTGGAACCACTTGAAAACATGAAAGTTGTAGGAAATTATCTTAGCTTTCTTGGGTAGAAATTGAGGCCATTTGGACTTCTAGAACTCCAGATATAGGCCAAAAAATTGAACAGTGCTCAGGCTGGAGGACAAATTCGAACTTCTTTGTTGTTGCTACAATTAGGATTTGAAAATGCCCTTTTTAAGTCTTGGGCTCCATATGAAAGTTGTAGGTCTATATCTTACGTTTCTATCCATATAAAGTAGACCTAAATCCGAGATCTACAACTCCAGATATGATCCAATTACCGAATAGTGTTTCGGTTTAGACTGCACCAGCATGTCTTTTTTAAGTTTGGCCATCTCTTTGTCCTTTCAATTTTAGTTCTTAAATTCATCAATCAATCTTTTTATTTATGTGATAGGCCTGCATTTAAAATAAATATTTACCATAAATTATAAGTATCTTATATTATTAGATATGTTATTATAAAATATGCTTTTGTTAACGAGTTATTGATACTTCAAGTGCAAAATGATAATATAAAACCTTAATAAAAAATACACTTTTAAGTACTAATTAAATTTCTTCAAGTGTTTGTGGGGGTCTTCACTAATAAAGCCTTATAAAGTTAATAGTAAATGAATAAAACCAGATTTTAACTCAAAGGTTGCATCAATATTTGGAAATTCAATGCATAATGGTTGCTGGTTCATGTCGGGAGTTGCTAACTCCCTTAATATTCTATGTTTTGCCATGTTTTCAAAAACGTTTACTTTTCTTTTGCTTTCAGAATTGCTGGTTGAAAGCGTTAAGGTTCACAAGTTCTCCGCTCGTCTCTTTTCCTTCCTATTTGCTCTTGCGGTTCTCTCAACTTCTAGATCAAAAATTAGTTCACCAGTAGGAGAAGATCATGGCATGAATTAGTTTACTATTGGAAGAAAATTAGATAAAATCTTTCTGGTAATGACATCAAAATTTAGTCTGTTGTCGAAACTACCAAAATATAATTTTAACTTAACTATCATAAATAAAATAAATTTGAAGTATGATCGTGAAAACCTAGTTGAACCCAAGGGAAATTTCATTTAATCTTTCTACAATATATTGAAATGAAAAAGAATAGGGGGTTTGAATGAAAAATTCAAGAAACAATAATTCCAAAAATAATAAATTGATATGTTGCTAAATTAGTGCAAGACTCAACACATCCATTCCTATAAATTTATTAATCATTGAAGTAAGATAAATATTCTTTCACGTCAAACAAGTAAATTTGATATCCCTTAAAGCTAAGGAAAATCAATAAGATTACAAGTATATTAATTAGGAAAAGCTTTCTAATCAATATCTTACCACCAAGCGAATGTAATGTTGAAAACAATTTTCATTCAATCAACAATAGTCTTAGGAATAAAATATGTGCATTCTAAGTAAATGTTCAAAAGCTTGATAATTTAACGTAATTTATTCTTCCCTGATAAACCAAGATAAGAGTTGCAGCAATTAAATTAATTCTTTTGCTTATTACTCTAATTCCTAACAACAATTACAGGTTGAAAAAAACTAGAAAACATACATACCTTCTCAAAACAATTCAATAAACTTGAATAAAAATTACTAGCATAATTCTGAATAAAAAGAAATAAATACTTGTATCTGAAAGAATTATAATGATAACGTTACTTTTCACAACTTGCTAATGGAGATGATGTGTATCCCTCTTGAACCAAATTCAAGAGTTTAGTTTATAGTTGTTGGAAAATTAATAAAAACAAAGAAGAAAGAATTTTTTTTACCTTGTTTTAGTTGCGTTCTGCTCTATTTATCCTCCTCCTTGGCTACCAAATTTCTTTAGGATTATTCTTCATTTATAAATCTCCATGATACTTAATTCTTTTTTTTTTTTTAATACCTACATGGAAAGCTTGACATGTGTATTTCAACTTAGATTCATCCCACGTTCTCATTTAAAAACTCTAAATTGATGAAATATCTGTCATAAGAAAGTAGATCCAAAACATAAAATGCAGAATTTTTTATTATTAGCAATTAATTCATGAAGTTTTTTACACATGCCAACTTATAAAAATAACTTGTAATAAACTTAAAATACATTAAAAAGTATAGTGTAAAAGAAGAGAGACATATATTTTTCAGACGAAGGAATTGCCATTAGAAATTGCTGTCAGATTGCTAATGGGAATTTGGCATATTAGATTTAAAAAGCGAAAGGACAACAAAACAGGTCCATTAATTAAAGGCAATTAATTGCCTTTTCACCCCGTTGAAACAAAATCACAGGTATAATTCCTTTATTAGCTGATCAGCGCAGAAAAGAAGGAAAACATATAATCTCAATGGAAGGGAATAAGCAGGAAAAGATACTTAATTAGCGTTTAGGTGCCTTTATGCGTAGAATTTGCATCTTTAATTAGGGTTTCGAGATTATATATAGGCAATCCAGCACTTGGATGTTTCCTTGTTGTAAAAGTAGCCCAAGCACTTGTAATCACTTGAACACTTCTCTCCACCTTCAACCTCACTCATCGGTCCGCTTCCACTTTCATGCGTAATAGTAAACATTTGTAGAGCCGCATGAGGATGGCTTCAAAGCTTCACAGTCCTTGCTCCAGCCCGTAAGCTGTTTAGGCGATGGGCATGCAACACACTGGTTATCCTCACAAAGGCCGAACTTACCACATTTCTCTGGCAATTGGCATTCGCTCTCCCAATTTGAACCTGTCGAAGAGAGTGAAGATCTTCCCATGCACCTATATCTACTCCTAGTCGAAGAAATGATAGTGTGCCATTGTATTTGGGCCTGGTAATTCGCAGAAGAGAACTCCGAACACAAATCAAAGGCAAAGCCTTCACCTGTCTCGGATTTACTTTTCATGTCACGTACGGTAGACGACCATTTCTTACACTAAACATGTAGAGTTATGGTTTTCGAGAATTTGGGCTTTTATAGTACATGGCTAGCCTTTTGGGCTCCAACACTAGGCTATAAAGCCCATTTAAGTTCTTTATTTTGTAAAAGAGTTAAATTTTTTTATGATCCAGTAATGACTATAGTTTAAAGTTTTTTATTTTTTAATATTTTAAAATAATATTTTTTATTTTTAAATTTTATTTTTTACATTGGAAGATCAAAATAATATATAACAACATTACAAAAAAAAATCTCTTTAACTTTTTGAAATGGTTTTAAAAGACAATAACTAACAGATTATAAAAATTATATCTGGAGTTACTCCAACCAGTAGAGACTGGCCAAATAAAGTTGCCCTTTGAGTCATGAAGCACCATGTCACCATTGGGTAGTAGCTGGAAGTCAACTACACCTTTATTGGCAGTAGTGGTTTGCCAATCGATTCTCCGGGAGTTAGTGGCAACTGGGCTGCGTCGGTTGGCTTCCCACACCCAACGCACTGATGAGCTGGTATGTATATATATATATATATATTAAAAATAAAAAAAAAACCTTATCGTGAAAACACCTTGGGATGCACATGCAGGGGCGGAGTTAGGTTCATCTTACAGGGGAGGCCAAAACTAATATTAATATGTATATTATTAAAAAGTTTATTTATTTAAATTAAAAATATTACATAATAAAAGATTTTAAAATATTTTGCAGGGGCCTGGGCCCTGCTTGCCACCCCCTAGTTCCGCCCCTGCGCACATGGTTATTTCAAATAAAACATAGTGGACCTTCAATAACTAAAATGGCATCCTTGTCTTCTACAAAAGGGTACCGTGATATCTATTTTGTATTCTTGATTGTTAGTATCTTAATTCTAATTTTTTTTATTTTGATTTTGATATTTTAGTTTTAGTTTTAGTTTTTTTTATAATTTTTTATTTTATTTTTGAATTTAAATTGATAATATTATGTTTTTTAATTTTATCCTTATTATTTTAATTTTTAAATTTTTTCTTGATAATTTTGTAAAAGTTATTATTATTTTCAGTTTCGATCATTTTTTTATTTTTATGTGAATTTTGATCATTATTTTTTATTTTTTTCTTTTGCTAAATTGATTTTTCATTTCATTTTCACCCTTAATCAATCATAGAATTTATTTCATTTTTCAATTTTAATATTTGTTTTAATAGCCATTTTTTAAATTCTTTTATATAGTTGAAATTATTTTTTCAATTTTATTCTTCAATACTTTTTTTTTATTTACGTGGGGTGTCCGGGCTAGCTTGCGCGCACCACGACTAATCCCCACGACCCACTAAATACCCTGCAAACCCAGTAGACATGTAAGGCACCGCGGGGGTGACAGGCGTGCACGTCAGGGCTCGAACCCAGGTGCAGTGGAAGGAGACAAGCCTCTTCCACAGCTAGGCCAAACACTGGTTTGCAATTTTTTTTTATTAAGAAGTGGACTTCAAGGTTTTTTCAAATCAAGTGTTTTTGGTCTAATGACCTATGCCACAGATTTGAAAAGTTAACATAATTTTTTATATATAAAAAAAGGTTTTGCGATCCTTTTTATTTTTTTTATCACGTTATTATAATCTTATAATCTAGGTTATGAGTTTGATGAGATATCCCAATTTAGCAAGATATTCTAGATTGGCTAGACTTGATTACAGTGGTTATAGGTTTGCATGCTAACTCAACTTCACTAAAACTTATTTTTTTATGTCTTTTTCATTCTAATTCAGTACATGAATATAATTTTTTACAATAAAAAAGGTTCATCATCGCAGCAAAACATAGATATTATTGGCTAGTATGTAATATACTAAAACATAAATGAATATGCAATATTAAAACAAAATCGAATATTAAATAATTAACAAAAATACAAATAAACACCCATTAAAAACAACTTCAACCACTTTGTAGTATATATGTTTATTGGCAAAATTTACACTTCAAGGAGGGGAAATCATTGTTCCCTCGTGGAAATCATTAAACACAACCTGAATCCTTATGCCTCTAAGTATCATTTGTTCTTTTTTCAGTCTATGCATTAATTAATAAAAGCTAATGGAGGAGGGGAAATCATTGTTCCCCTCCTATGCCTAGAAAATCTTTCCATGTTATGCGTTCTTTATACTTAAATTGATTAAAAATTATATTTTATAATTTGTTTTAATTACAATTGATAAAGTTATCATAGTCTTATAACTCGAGTAACAAGTTTGATAGGTTAACTTGGATTGATTTAATTTTTTTGTCTTTTTTTAATTGATTTTTTTAATTTTATCATTCAGCATTACATTGATTGAGAATTATGCATCATTATTTGGTGTCATCTGGTTTCTATTGGGTTATCATAGTATAATGACCCAAGTTTGACTGGTTTACACCTATTGACTCTGGTTGCTTTTTTTTATTGATTTATTTTCAATTTCATCCTTTAATATTGAGTTAATTGTTGGGCTTTAAAATATTTTTTTATATACCTTTTCACCTTGACATAATAAACTTAACTAAACAAAATAAAGGAGAGAAACATAAATAAACAAGATAAGAATATAAATAAGGTAAAAGTTAACTAAGTAAAGGAAACGAAATGAAAGGAATAAACAAGATATCAATGATAGCACAACTTAAACATTACAAAAATATAAAAAGAGAAAGCAGAAGTAACACAACCAAAAAATTGATGTTTTCTTTCAAGTGTAGAAGTGTCGAAGTAATAAATAACCCGACAAGATCGGGATTGAAGCATAAGAATGTTAATTGTATAAATTATAGATAACAATAATACAACAATAACAATAACAACAACAATAGTAACAATAACAATAATAGTAGTAGTAGTAGTAGTAGTACTAATAATAATAATAATAAAGAGGAAGTTCATAAGAACTTTGAGATGGAAGATTAATGTAAGGATAAAATAATAATAACAACAAATATCAAGGTTAGAGGATCCATTAATGGTATGTCAAATAAGTATAGTATAAACTCTTATTATTCAATTGGAAACTACACACAAAGGAGGTTCCAATCAAATTATAAATTATTAACATTATTACATTAGTTATCTTATTCAATTAATGCTAATACTTGTCAATTTCATCAAGCATTCATGATTATAACTTATATTAACAACAAATCAAGTTCCTTTCATAGCAGGTGTCGGTTATACCATATAATATAGGCTATAAGAGTGCCAAGCATTTCTTGTACTAAGTGTTATATAACATAAATCTAGATTAGTCATTTAACAAGCAAAGTATTAAAGAGTGAACCAGATAACAAATACAAAACATGTTAGTATCAAACATTAAAGTCCATATTAAGTTTACATTATACATATTCTTACACCATTAGTGTAACCTTTTCACATTGACATAATAAACTTAGCTAAACATAATGAAAAAAAAGAAAAATAAATCAACAAAATAAGAACATAAATAAGATAAAAGTTAACTAAGTAAAGGAAAAAGAAAAAAAGAAAGGTATAAACTTGATATTAATGAAAACAAAACATAAGCAATACAAAAAATACTAAAAGAGAAAGCAAAAACATGATCTTCATCTAGAGACCAAGATGCCTAAATGCATGGCAAATGCCTCCTTTTATAGGCCAAACTTGGAAACACTATTGATTTGATGACTAATTGATGAGTGGGTGGCCAACTCTTGACTTGGTGACAATCCCTATTTTTTTGTTGTCTACCCAAAACGTTATTAATAATGTTAGAATTGAAACCACTTAAAAACATAAAAGTTGTAGAAAATTATCTCAGCTTTTCCAAAAATAAAAATAAAGGTCATTTGAAATTCTAAAACTCCAGATATGGGTCAAAAACTGAATAGTGCTCGAGCTGTAGGACAAATTCAAACTTTTTTATTGTTATTACAATTTGGACTTGAAAATGGTATTTTTAAATCTTGGGCTCTATATAAAAGTTGTAGGCCTATGTCTTACCTTTCCATCCATATAAAGTAGACCTAAATCCAAGATCTATAGCTCCAGATATGATCCAATTACAGAATAGTGTTCCGGTTTGGACTGCACCAACATCTCTTTTTTATGTTTGGCCATCTCTTTGTTCTTTTAATTTCAGTTCTTAAACGCACCAATCAATCATTTCATTTATGTGATAAGCCTGTATTTAAAATGAATATTTACTACAAATTAAAGGTATCTTATATTATTAGATATGTTATTATAAAAATGCTTTAGTTAAAGAGTTATTGATATTTCAAGTGCAAAATGATGATATAAAACCTTAATAAAAATACATTTTTAAATACTAATCGAAGAGCATGATCTTAATCTAGAAACCAAGATGTCTAAATACATGACAAATGCCTCCTTTTATAGCCAAAATTAGAAACTATTGATTTAATGACTAATTGATGAGTGGGTGGCCACATCTTGACTTAGTGACAATTCTTATCTTCATTTCTAAACAAAACGTTATTGTTAACATCAGAATTTAAATAAACTTGAATCATGAAAGTTCTAGAAAATTATCTCAGCTTTCCAACAAAAAAACATTAGGCTTATTTGGACTTTTAGAACTCAATATATGGGCTAAACATTAAACAGTATTTGGGTTACAAGACAGATTCGAACTTCTCCATTATTGCTAAGATTTGGACTTCCAAACATCATAATTGAGTCTTGTTTTTCATATGAATGTTTTAGGCCTATGTCTTAGCTTTCCATCTAACACGGCCAAAAGATTGATGTCTTCTTCCAAGTGCAGAAGTATCGAGGTAATAAATAACATAGCAAGACTAGGGTCGAACCATAAGGAGGTTAATTATATAAATTATAATTAACAACAATACAACAATAACACCAACAAGAATAATAATAATAATAATAATAATAATAATAATAATAATAATAATAATAATAATAATAATAATAGAAGAAGAAGAAAAAGATGAGAACTTTGAGATGGAAGATCAATGCAAGGATTAAACAATGATGACAACAAATGTCAAGGTTATAGGATTCACTAATGGTATTTCAAACAAGTATAGTATAAACTCTTATTACTCAAATGGAAACCACATAGAAAGGAGGTTCCAATCAGATTATAAATTATCAACATATTATGTTAGTTATCTTATTTGAATAATGCTAATACTTGTAAATGTTATCAGGTATTCATGATTATAACTTATGTTAACAACAAATCAAGTTCCTTTCATAACACCGGTGTCAGTTATACCATACAGTTTGTGCTATGAAAGTGCCAAGCATTTGTTGTGCCAAGTATTATACAACATAAATCTAGATTAATCATTTAACAAACAAAGTATTAAAGAGTGAACAAGGTAACAAATATAAAACATGTTAGTATCAAACATTAAGGTCCATGTTGAGTTTACACTATAATTATTCTTACACCATTGTTGTAACCTTTTCACCTTGACATGATAAACTTAACCAAACATAATGAAAGAGAAAAACAAAAATAAACAAGATAAGAATATAAATAAGATAAAAGTTAACTAAGTAAAGCAAACAAAATGAAAGGAATAAACAAGATATTAATGAAAGTAAAACTTAAGCATTACAAAAATACAAAGAGAGAAAGTAAGAGCATGATCTTGATCTAGAAACCAATATGCCTGAACACATGATAAATGCTTCCTTTTATAGGCCAAAACTAGAAACTATTGATTTGATGACTAATTGATAAGTGGGTGGCCACATCTTGACTTGGTGACAATCTTTATCTTCCTGTTAGAACAAAACATCATTGATAACATCAGAATTTGAACCAGACCTTACTCATAAAAGTTCAAGAAAATTGTCTCAACTTTCTAGGAAAAAAAATTGAGGTTATTTGGACTTCTAAAACTCAAGATATGGGCTGAACACTGAACAATATCTAGGCTATAAGATAGATTCAAACTTTTTTATTGTTGCTACAATTTAAACTCAAAAATGGTCTTTTTAAATCTTAACTTCATGAAAGTTGTAGGCCTTTGTCTTACCTTTCCATCCATATAAAATGGACCTAAATTTGAGATCTAGAACTCCAGATATGATACCAAATAGTGTTTTAGTTTGAATTACACCAGTATCTCTTTTTTAAGTTTGGCCCTCTCTTTGTCCTTTTAATTTCAGTACTTAAACTCATCAATCAATCCTTTTATTTATGTGATAGGTTTGTATTTAAGATGAACATTTATCATAAATTAAAGGTATCTTATATTATTATATATGTTATTATAAAACATGTTTTAGTTAAGAAGTTAGTGATACTTCAAGTGCAAAATGATGATATAAAACCTTGATAAAAATGCACTTTTAAGTATTAATCATCATTCATATAGAGCAAACCCAAATTCAAGTTTTACAACTTTAGATATGACCCAATGACTAAACAGTGTTCCGGTTTAGACTAAACCAGCATCTTTTTTTAAGCTCCACCCTCTCTTTGTCTTCTCAATTTCAATAGTTGAACTCATCAATCAATCATTTGATTTATGTGATAGGTCTACATTTAAGATGAACATTTATCATAAATTAAAGGTATCTTATAGTATCAGACTTGTTATTAAACATGTTTTAGTTAAGGAGTTATTGATACTTCATATGTAAAATATTGATATAAAACCTTAATAAAAATATACTTTTAAGTACTAATCACAACCCTCAACTAGCTTATTAGTAGTCCTTAGTAATCAAAGTGTTAAAATAGAAAAATCAATTTGCAAGTCCCACAAAGTAAGACATTCATCATTTAACTTTCATTAATTTATTCAGATAAACAAACTCTCATTAAATTTATATATCTACTCAATACCTCTTTACCAAAATATTAATAAACTTTTCTTTTGTGTTCAATATATCAACACATAGTTATGGGGCTTTATTTGGATGAAAACAGAATTTTGTTCTAATATTTATGGTTAACTTTCTTGGATTGAGATTATTACTTGAATGAAAACAGAATTTTGTTCTAATATTTATAGTTAACTTCCTTGGATTGGGATTATTACTTGGACGAAAACATAATTTTATTCTGATATTTAAGGTTAACTTCCTTGAATTGGGCTTATTATTTTTTTTCCTTTTTTTTTAATATATATACATATAACACAATGCATTTTTAACCCATATAACGAGCTTTTAGCTAATGATTTCTAGACTAGTTGGTTTTAAGGCATTAGGTGTTGAAACACCTTTTCAAGTTTAATAACTCACGTTGCAGATACTGATATGTAAATAATGCAATGTTTGATTCCCTTAAGCTTTTCTCCTCAACCTATGTAACAAGCTTAGACCAATAGCTCCCAAGTCAATTGACTTATCTATGTTTTTATTATCATTAATTTTTTTTTTTGCTTTTTTTTTTTTTGAAAATTATATACTATCCATTTCTCTTAGTTGTTACCTTTAACAAAAAAACATAAATAATGTAATAATCCAATATGCAACCCACAATCATATATTAAAGTGTGTGTATGAAAATAAAGGTTTAAGAATAATTGTTAAATAAGTATATGAGTAGAATTAAGTGATAACAATACGAGAGTTTGTAAACATGAATATTTTAAGAAGAATTATGATAGACCTTGTTAAGAATATTTACTAAGATGTGTATCAAAAGTTATTTTAACAAAAAAACTCATTTACTATATCATCTTAGTAACAACAGTTTTGCAAATGATTTATGAAATAGAAAATACAATTAGTTAATCTTTTTATATTACTACCCTCTCCCACCAACCAAAACAAGACATTGTCCTTAATGTCCTAACATAGAAAGATAGAGTATAAAAGTCATCACTTGAAACATCGAACACTGACGAACCTAAAACACACTTAAAAAAATATAAAAATAACACAACAAAATAATATGCTATTAATAAAACTAAAAAATATAAATTTTTACAAATTAAGACTTAAATCATAGTTGTGAATGTGGCTCACATCTTCCCTTGGTTTTATGTCTATGAATAGTTTAAACGTCCTCTATAGGTCGACGATAAGCTTCTCATCTAGTTTTCTTAAAAATTGGCAAATAAGGTCTTTTATAGTTAGATTCTCAAGACTAAGTGAATAATGTTCTTTATGAAAATAAAGCCATTAATCATGAATTGCACGATGCATATTTCCACTAGGATGCATTTCAAGAGTTAATATATTTAGGAATTACATGATTCATTAATAACCTTAATGTTATACATCTAGCTCAGTAAATTTTTATAATCATATTTTGAGGCAAAGCGGGGAAATACTTTTTTAATTTTACAAGAGTGGTGTCTATTTTTTAAATAAGAAGTGGAAAAGAGATGCAAAAGAAAGGAATAAAAAATTAAACAAATATATACACAGATATAAGTTATCATGGAAAACTGAAAGAACTAACTTAAGAGTTATGAAGTACCGTTATTTGCCATTTGACTAGGGTAAAAGAGACTAGCAAAACAAGCACCATACCAAAATGAAACACAAAAACAATGTGAGAAAAGCAAAATAATCAACCTTTATCTACAAGATTATTCAAACCAATGGATTCATTTTCAATAGGAAAATTATCAAAGTAAACTTTCAAATGATGTCTATTTTCCTTAAAAATATTGTCATTCTTTAGATTCTCAATATTAAATGCCCCATAAGGATACACATGTTTACAATAAATAGATCGCTCCATCTTGATCTTAGCTTCTAGGAAATAAATGGTGTCGAGACTTATAAAGCAAAACTTTTTTACTAGTATCAACTTTTTGACAATTTTCACAAGTTTTGCAGAATGTATTTGTATCCTTGAAGATAGTAGGCCAATAAAATCCATTTCATAAGATTTTCACAACTCTCTTTTTTTACAAGAAATGACCCCCACATTCCTCATAATGATAAAATTTAAAGACACTACTTATCTCATTATTAGGAATGCATCTTTAAAATATTTGATTAGGAAAATATTTGAATAAGTGATGTAACCATATTATTCGATAGTTTCACCCATATTTACCTAATGTTTTGTCCATGTTTTATATGTAAAATGCCTTGATATTCTTTGTTTTATGTTTTGAAGGCACTTTTGGATGAAAAATGCAAAAAGGAGTAAATTGGAGATAATTGGCAGATTTGACGTTCAGTCAATGTTTTGTGCAGAGCGTGAGTTCTAGAGATTGAAATGAAGTGATTCTAGTGGCAATAAAAAGCTAACATCCATACCTTTCTGGAAATGCAATGCAAGAAAAATAAAAAGAGGAAGTTCATGGAAATCACATCCTTCAAAGTTAAATCTCGCATTCTGCCACTGTTGACCTTTGTCTATTCAAAATTCAATCTCTGGAGCTATAGAAGTCCAATTTATGCAAACTCAATTGTTTTGGATTCCTGACTCAAAGGAATATAAACGCTCCAAATTTCATCCAAAAACGATGTCATATGAGGGAGATATGATTTTTCAAAGATGACAAATGAATTCTGCCAACAATCAGGTTTCGTGAAGAAATGAGTCCAAATTACGTTTCGAAGCTTCTAAACCGTCATCCAAGTTTTTATATCAGCAATTTAGCTCCTCTAAGTCAGAGTTTGAAGATTTCATGCAAGGCTATTTCTCTTTTTTAGGGAAAATAGTTATAGAAGTACTTAAATGTCAATTGTCAACTTAAGGGAGGACTACTTTGTAAATTAGGAACTAGGGTTTCTTAGCATATAAAAAGAAAGAGAGAGAGGAGAGAAGGGGGGCAGCAGCCAGAAGTGAAGAAACACAAATTCTCTCCTCTACAAACCCAAAAAATCATGCTCTCTTCATTCTTTAAGAGTAGTTGTTCAATGGTTATGCAAGGCTAAGCTCTTTTCTTGGTTGCAAGGACACAACAAACCTTTAGATTTCAAGAACCGTGAGATTTATTCTTCCTTTTATTTTCAGTTTATATTATGAATAAGTATGGTTGTTTTCCTATGCATATTTTCTATGATTGTTGTTGATAATTGCTAGAGCGGAACTCTAAGTTATTATTGTGAACAATTTATTGCTAAGTTTGATATTAAAACCGGAGTTGTGATGTATGAACTTGTGAAGCAACTAAGCTTGATAATTGTGGCGGAACTACATTATTAAACTTAGGGAAAACACTCAAATATCTAGTTCTTAGGGTTGCCATTGAACTAAATCATTAATGCGGACATTGTGATTATTTGTTGGTTAGGGTTAATTATATGGCGGATCCGTTAATTAACCAACATTAAGAAAAGATAAAAATTCAGAATATAAATTGTAGTTTTGTTTCAAGGATCGGTTCTAATTTCCATTGGTGGATGTGTGCTTGCAACCAAGGTTTGTTTTCTTGATAAATTTCGATTTCAATTGATTTTGTTTGCTAGTTTAATTTCTTCCATAGTTTAGATCATCACAAATCAAAACCCCCCAATTGCATAACGTATAGCATAAAAAATTGAACCAAATCTTCCTTGTGGGATCGACCCCTTGCTTGCTCTATACTATCTTGTGTGTTGTGTTTTAAGCTAGGGTAATTAATTTGTGCGACCACGACATCGCAACAGTAAGGGTCATCCCAATAAAAGTACTTTACATCATTCAAAAACTTTCCTTTGTCTTCAGTACTCTAGTAAGTTGAAAAAAATCCTGAAGTATGAAAATTGATATTTTCAGAAATCCAAGGCATTGAACTGAGAGAAAGCAAGGATTCATCAAGAAAGTAATCATTAATTTGTGTGATATCGGATGTCGAATCTATTGTTAATCTTGATAAAAGATCTACATTAACATTTTCGATGCCTTTTTTGTCCTTGATTTTTTCTTGAGAATGAATCATTGCAAATCTTCAGATTCATCAAACTCATTTTTACTTAAAGTAGATTCAAGTCGATCATAAACTAATTCCTCAATATGATCTATTTCTTGTAAATCATTATCATCTCTAGGTTGCTTACAAATATTGAAAATATTCATCTCAAATATCATATTTCCAAATGATAGCTTCATCAGTCTATTCCTACAATTAATCAATGCATTAAAAGTTGTGAGAAATGAACATCCTAAAATAACAGGAAATGAATTACATGCTTCAACAGGTTGTGTGTCCAAGACAATAAAATCCACATGATAAATGAATTTATCAACTTGTATTAACACATCTTTAACTATTCCTTTTGGCAATTTTATATATCTATTAGTAAGTAAGAGAGTTATAGAAGTTGGTTTTAGCTTACCTAGATTGAGACTCTGAAAAATTAAATATGAAAATAAATTCACACTAGCTCCAAGATCAAATAAAAATCTTTTAATTTTATGTTCTTCAATAAAGCAAGAAATTATAGAACAACCAAAGTCTTCATATTTCAAGGCATTATTGTTCTGAAGAGTGGCACTTACTTAGTCGGCTAAAATAACTTTCTTTTTCACATTTATTTTTCTCTTCACACTTCACAGATCTTTTAAAAATTTAGCATAAGAAAGTACTTGTTTAATAGTATCTAGCAAAGGTATATTGATCCTTATCTATTTGAAAGTTTCAAAGATTTTAGAGTTGTGATTGACTTTTCTTTGTTTGGTCATGACATGAGAAAATGGAAGTGCTAGCGAGGAATCAGTCCTTTCTTTGTAATGTTTGGATTCAAACCTTTCCTTACCCTTAGAGATTAACTCATCATCTTTCTCACAAGGTTTAAAACATAGGCCTACAACTTTCATATGGAGCCCAAGATCTAAAAAGGCCATTTTCAAGTTCAAATTGTAGCAACAACAAAGAAGCCTGAATCTGTCTTCCAGCCCAAGCACTGTTCAGTATTTGGCCCATATCTGGAGTTCTAAAAGTCCAAATGAGCTGCATCTTTTACACAAGAAAGCTGAGACAATTTCCTACAACTTTTATGTTTTCAAGTGGCTCCAATTTTAACGTTATCAATAACGTTTTGGGCAGACAAGAGAAGATAAGAATTGTCACTAAGTCAAGAGTTGGTCACTCACTCATCAATTAGTCATCAAATCAATAGTTCCCAATTTTGGCCTATAAAAGGAGGTATTTGCCATGCATTTAGGCATCTTGGTGTCCAGATCAAGATCACGCTCTTGCTTTCTCTCTTGTATTTTTTGTATTGCTTATGCTTTGCTATCATTAATATCAAGTTTATGCTTTTTATTTGCTTAGTTAACTTTTATCTTATTTATGTTCTTATTTTGTTTATTTTTTTTTTCTTTCATTATGTCTAGCTAAGTTTATTATGTCAAGGTGAAAAGGTTACACTAATGGTGTAAGAATAAGTATAGTGTAAACTCAATATGGACTTTAATGCTTGATACTAACATGTTTTGTATTTGTTATCTAATTCACTCTTTAATACTTTGCTTGTTAAATGACTAATCTTGATTTATGTTGTATAACACTTGGTACAACAAATGCTTGGCACTTTCATAGCCCATACTGTATGGTATAACCGACACTTGAGCTATGAAAGGAATTTGATTTGTTGTTAACATAAGTTATAATCATGAATGCTTGATGAAATTGACAAGTATTAGCATTAATTGAATAAGATAACTAATGTAATCATGTTAACAATGTATAATCTGATTGGAACCTCCTTTGTGTGTAGTTTCTAATTGAACAATAAGAGTTTATACTATACTTGTTTGACATACCATTAGTGGAACCTCTAACCTTGACATTTGTTATTATCATTGTTTAATGCTTACATTAATATTCCATCTCAAAGTTCTCATCTTCTTTTTTCTTCTCCATTACTGCTACTACTAATACTATTTCTATTAGTATTGTTATTGTTGTGATTACTATTGTTGTTGTTTATAATTATCATTTATAATTTGTACAATTAACCTCCTTGTGGTTCGACCCCGATCTTGCCGGGTTATTTATTACTTCGACACTCCTGCACTTGGAAGAAGACATTAATCTTTTAGTCGTGTCAGTTATCACTCTTCCAACTAAAATTTGAGCGATTTCTCCAACCATGGTTGTATGTTTACGAGCATAGGTTATGATTGGGCCTTTAAAAATTGTTTAAAATATGGGCTTATTCATAGAGGCATTCCTTGAAAGAAGCAAAGTTGGACAGTCATTAGTTGAGTGTTCATTAGTTTCATAGATTTGACACACAATGTCTTGAATAGATTTTAATTGACCTCTTTTTTTTAATCCTAGTGCCTCGATTTTTCTTGCTAAAGATACAAATTTAGCTTGGAAGTCATGATCTTCCCTAAGGTTGTACATACCTATATGAGATATTTAAGGTTGCATTTTACCCAGTGCCTCATAAGTACCCATGGTGTCATAATTTTAGGCATTTTCAGCTAGCAAGTCTAGGTACTCCATTGCTTCATTAGGGTCGTTATCTTCAAAAGTTTCATTGCACATCAATTCAACCATTTACCTATCTTTAAGTGTTAATCCTTCATAAAAATATGAAACCAATCTCCATGTTTCAAAACCATGATAAAGGCAAGTATTAAGCAAGTCTTGATACCTATCCTAATATTGATAAAATATTTCTCTTGGTTTTTGAATGAAAGTGGTGATTTGTCTTTTGAAAAAGTTTAATTTGTGAGATAGAAAAAACTTCTTTAAAACTTGTTGTTGCATTTCATCTCAAGTACGAATGAATCCTGGTCTCAAATTTTATAGCTATATTTTAGCTTTATCTTTTAACGAAAAAGAAAAAAGCTTTAATCTAATTATATTCATGCTATAATTTGAGTCATTATAGGTGTTACAGACCTCTTCAAATTCTCTTAAATACAAGTATAAATTTTCTAAATCTAAGCCATAAAAAGAGGGTAAAATTTGAATAATGTCTAGTTTAAAATTGAAAGGAGATGTTTTTTTTTTTTGGGGGGGGAGGAGGGGGGACTATGCATGATGGTGTACTTGTTCTTATAGGATTCATGTGGTCTTCAAGTGTTTTGATATAGTTATTCTCATATTAAAGCAACTGTTATCTTTTTTGTTAAATATTTTAAAAATGATGAGATACCTTACAAAGTCTACTACTTAATGTATATGACCAAACTCTCATACACGTGTAGGAAGAGAAAAAAAAAAAACAAAGTTAGATACAAGAAAAGTGAAAAGAAAAAACAAAATAATAATTATAATTATAATTTATACAAGAATTTACCTCCCTGACCATGACACCAAAAACTTGACACGACCAAAAAATTGATATCTTCTCCCAAGTGTAGGAGTGTTGAAGTAATAAATAACTCAGCAAGATCGGGGTCAAACCACATGAAGGTTAACTATTCAAATTATAAAAAACAACAACAATAACAACAATTTTAATATTAATAGCAATGATGATAATGATGATGACAACGAGGATGAATTTGAGATATAAGATTAATAAAAGAATTAAACAATGATAAAATAATTATCAAGATTAGAGGATTCACTAATGGTATTTCAAACAAGTATAATATAAATTATTTTTGTTACTCAGTTGGAAACTACACACAAATAAGGTTCCAATCAGATTATAAATTTTTAACATGATTATATTAGTTACTTTATTCGATAAAGCTAATACTTGTAAATGTTGTCAGGTATTCATGATTATAACTTTTATTAAGAACAAATCAAGTTCCTTTCATAGCACGGGTGTCGATTATACCATACTATTGGGCTATAAAAGTACCAAGTATTTGTTGTACCAAGTGTTATATAACATAAATCTAGATTAACCATTTAACAAGCAAAGCATTAAAAGTGAACAAGATAATAAATACAAAATATGTTAGTATCAAACATTAAGGTCCATGTTGAGTTTATACTATACTTATTCTTACACTAATTGTGTAACTTTTTTACCTTGACATAATAAACTTAATTAAACATATTGAAAAAAAGAAACATAAATAAACAAGAGAAGGACATGATTATATAAATATAATAAAAAAATAAAAGGCATAAATAACACGACGAAAAGATTAATGTCTTCTCCCAAGTGCAGGACTGTCGAAGTAATAAATAACCCGGCAAGACCGGAGTCGAACCGCAGGGAGGTTAATTGTACAAATTATAAATAACAATAATATAACAACAACAATAATAACAACAACAATAACAATAACAATAACAATAACAATAACAATAATAATAATAATAATAATAATAATAATAACAATAACAATAACAATAATAATAATAATAATAATAATAATAATAATAATAATAATAATAATAATAATAATAATAAAGAAAAAGAAGGAGAAGAAAAAGAAGAAGATGAGAACTTTGAGATGAAATATCAATGTAAGGATTAAACAATGATAATAACAAATGTCAAGGTTAGAGATTCCACTAATGGTATGTCAAACAAGTATAATATAAACTCTTATTATTCAATTGGAAACCACACATAAAGGAGGTTCCAATCAGATTATATATCAAACAAGTATAGTATAAACTCTTATTATTCAATTGGAAACCACACACAAAGGAGGTTCCAATCAGATTATAGATTGTTAACATGATTACATTAGTCATCTTATTCGATTAATGCTAATACTTGTAAATCTCGTCAAGCATTTATGATTATAACTTATGTTAACAACAAATCAAGTTCTTTTCATAGCTCAGCTGTCGGTTATACCATACAGTATGAA
>NW_011501994.1:26727-28047 GCF_000495115.2 Populus euphratica
CTATGAAAGTGCCAAGTATTTGTTGTACCAAGTGTTATACAACATAAATCAAGATTAGTTATTTAACAAGCAAAGTATTAAAGAGTGAACAAGATAACAAATACAAAACATGTTAGTATCAAACATTAAAGTCCATATTAAGTTTACAATATACTTATTCTTACTCCATTAGTGTAACCTTTTCACCTTGACATAATAAACTTAGTTAGACATAATGAAAGAAAGAAAAATAAATAAACAAAATAAGAACATAAATAAGATAAGAGTTAACTAAATAAAGGAAAGGAAATGAAAGACATAAACTTGATAATGAAAGAAAGAAAAATAAATAAACAAAATAAGAACATAAATAAGATAAGAGTTAACTAAGTAAAGGAAAGGAAATGAAAGGCATAAACTTAATATTAATGAAAACAAAGCATAAAAAATACAAAGAGAGAAAGGAAGAGCATGATCTTGATCTGGACATCAAGATGCCTAAATGCATGGCAAATGCCTCCTTTTATAGGCCAAAATTGGGAACTATTGATTTGATGACTAATTGATGAGTGGGTAGCCAACTCTTGACTTGGTGACAATCCTTATCTTCTCTTGTCTGCCCAAAACATCATTGATAACGTCAAAATTGAAGCCACTCAAAAACATGAATGTTGTAGGCAATTGTCTCATATTTTGTGTGTAAAATATTCAGCTCATTTGGACTTCTAGAACTCCAGATATGGCCAAAATACTAAACAGTGCTTGGGTGGAGGACAGCTTTGGGCTTCTTTGTTTTTGCAATAATTTTTACTTGAAAATGGCCGTTTAGATCTTGGGCTCCTTATGAAAGTTGTAGGTCTATATCTTACCTTTCCATCCATATAAAGTAGACCTAAATCTGAGATCTATAGCTCTAGATATGACCCAATTACCGAACAGTGTTCCTAAGTTAGGGTCATCAGGTTCTGTGTCCAAGATAACTGATTAGTACTTAAAAGTGCATTTTTATCATAGTTTTATATCATCATTTTGCACTTAAAGTATCAATAACTCCTTAACTAAAATATGTTTTATAATAATGTATCTAATAATATAAGATATCTATAATTTGTGGTAAATGTCTATTTTTAAAGCAGACCTATCACATAAATGAAAGGATTGATTGATGACTTGAAGAACTTAAATAGTAAGGATAAAGAGATGGTCAAACTTAGAGAAGAGATGTCGGTGCAATCCAAACCGGAACACTGTTCGGTAATTGGGTCATATCTGGAGCTACAGATCTCAGATTTAGGTCCAATTTATATGGATTGAAAGGTAAGACATAGGCCTACAACTTTC
>NW_011501986.1:0-28162 GCF_000495115.2 Populus euphratica
GGACTTGTGTCTGAATCAGCCATCCCTATTTCTATACTTGATCTGTCTTTATACAAAACTTTTTTGTTGAAGATCACGTTCCTGCTTCTGATAATCTTCCTATTCTGATCATCCCAGAAGCGAAATTCAGCCGATGAAGAAACATTTCTTAGATTTGGCATCTAGCTTGTTGTGAGTGTCATAACCCAATTCTGGGTTATTCCCCAATTTTGATCCATATTTTGATAACTTTTTAGAAAAAAATCCAAAAAATAGAGAAAAATAATGAAAATCCAAAAAATACATTTTTAAACATATTTGCATCATTTTTAGCATTTTCAACATCATCTTAGAAAAATTTAAATTTAAAAGACATTTGGAACGCGTTCAACTTTTAACGTGTTATTTTTAAAATCATTGATTTTTCTCATTGAGTTGATGTTGATATTGCTTATTTTGAAAAAAAATACAAAAAAATCAAAATTTACAAAAAAATAAAATTGAGGGACCAATTTTGAAATCCAAGCAACATTTTACCTATAAATAGCAATCTTTAACACAAAGAAAAGGAGGGGGGGGAATTTTGACAAAAACAAAACCCTAAAACACAAAAAACCCTAACATTTTTCTTCTCCAAGCCGCCGCCTCCCTCACCCCCTCAAACCTGTCAGCTTCGCCAGATGATTTCTCACTCGTCTACCTTTGGATCGACGCGAAATTTGAGTATGTTGTGTGTCCCTATATTTAATACATCTTGACCGAAGTGATCATTCATATTTGAAACCACAAGAGAAATATTAGCATTTGAATATTTATGGATAAACCACTCTCGGAACAGTTAGAGCCGCCGGCCTAGTTCTCCATTATTCACCGTTGGATCAACCTGAGTTTTGGATATGTGATGCGTATGGTTGTATTGCACATTCTGAACGGTGAAGATGAAATGAAACCCATCCAAAAAGGTGTTATGCGTGTTCAACAGTGGCTCACCAATCTCAGGTCAGTTTTGGTCTAACTCCGATCCAACGAGATCCAACCGTTAACTCGGGCTGATATTTGGATATATGCTGCATGAGATGTCGGTTTATTATTTCACCATTGGGATTTGTTATTGTGTCAATGGTTGATGAGTAATAGTCGTCGGAAGCTTTGCCTAGAATTTGTCATGGCTTCCGACTTGAAAACCCAAATCACAACACCCACCGCCGGTGCAGGAAGAAAGAGAAGAGGAAGACGGTTGATCTACTGGTTCTGCCACCTCCGGCAGCGGCGGCGCGTGGAGCAAACGCGCTACCACTGTTCACACTTCGGCACTATTCACGGGCACTGTTCACGCTGCCCTATAAGGGACTCAATGCAATTTCTGGAGTTTTAGGGACTATTTTTTAAATTTTAAATTATTTAATGTAATTTTTATTTAGTTTTGGATTTTTGTAATTTGTAATGTGGATGTAAAAAAAAAGGAAAAGAAAACGAAAAAGAATAAAAAAATGCATGTGTGTGTGTTTGTATTTGTCTTATGAATGTTTTCTTTTTATTTATGATAAAATTACAGAGAATAAAGAAGAATTTAATATTTTGATTGGATCCCAATGTAGAAGTGCAAACTTGTATGGAAGTTGTATTTCTAAAATCCGATGAAAAGATAAAATTTTTAAAACTTCTTTAATACATCAAGTCCATGAAGCAGCTTACCTCAGGTAGGGTGCGTTAGGGGTGCTAATACCTTCCCTAACCACAACCGGTCCCTTACCCGCGAATCTCTGACAAGACTAGTACAATCGGGTTTCCTAGTAACCTTCAATTAAATACTAGGTGGCGACTCCTAACAAATCCAACAAGATCAAATCAAATAATAACAATGAAAAATCATCGGAGCCGACGCCGCGCGGATTTTTTTAATGTGCGACAATGAGTATCAGAATCTATATGCACATATGAAACACACTTAAAGACCTTTAAATGAGAAAGTTGTACTTATTTTCCTCTCCGTACTTCCTCGGGTAGTCTGAACTCCAAAGGAACTGATAGTCCACGGTTGATCAAATAAACTGTAGTATGAACTGCATCAGCCCAAAATGTTTGAGGTAACCCAAAATGCAACCTCATGCTTCTAGCTCATTCAATGATGGTCCTGTTCATCCGTTCAACAATGTCATTCTGTTGTGGTGTGCTTGGAACTGTCTTTTCCATTCTGATACCGTTGACAGCGCAATACTCCTTGAAACCTCTATCAATGTATTCTCCTCCATTATCAGATTGTAAGCATTTCAACTTTAAACCTAATTCAGTCTTAACCATAGCCTTTTATTTCTTGAATGTTTCAAACACATCAGATTTATTTTTTAGAAAGTAGACCCATACCCAACCTGAAATCTTCCCCTCAATCATGTGACTCACAGTCCAGACAAACAACAACTGTAAGCAACATCTTAAACGACCCTTTCCGGCTTTTCTACAATAATTCAAGGATGAGAGAGTTTCTGCCAATATTGCTGTAGCAGGATTAATTTTGAGGGTGACCACATTTTTAAATACATTAACAACCTCAAAATCGATCATTCCCTCGGCAGATGGGAAAAGAACCAAATCGTATATTCCCAAGGCCAAAATTCTCAATCGAATTTCATTGCTTTCATCATGTAGTCTCATCTTGAATATGGCTTCTAGCTCATTCCAAAACCAACCCTGGCTGTTTCCTCGTTTAGTTGCATGTGATTTTGCTAGTTGACAGTCTATCTGGGTAATCCAAGCAAAGTTAGAAAGTGCATGCTCTATAGGTGTGTAAAAGTACACCTTTTCTGACTTGGGACAATTTAGTAGAGATCCATACTCCTCGATAGTAGGAGTCATGTCCACAGTATCAAAAGTGAAACACCGATATTCTGGATCCTAAAAATCTATCATGGCTTGAAAACAGGCATGTTGGACCCTAATTTTCAGTAAATGTGCCAAGTCCCCATACTGTTTCTGAAAATCGACCTGATCATGAACGGATAACATTTCCCAACAGTTCAGTAGTTGTCCTGTACCAAGTGGTCTGTCATCTAATTTAACCTGTGCCGGTAATTGAGGCTCGAATTCTGATGGCAAACAATCCCCTTCATCATGTTGGCTCAATTCTGATCTGGTAAAAAATTCCTCAATAGTATTGGTTTTTTCCATCTCACACTTCCTATAAGGATCGGTGGAGATATAATGAGAATATAGAATGGATATGAAAATGTATGTTAATGCATTGACATTTATTTGTGTCTTATATCCTACTTGATAAGATTTAACTCATAAGGTTTGGCTTAATTTATTCTATCCTTAAAGAAATTATTTGGTTCTTAGATTGCCCGAATTACTTGTGAAGTAATCGGCCCCTTAACCTTATGCAACATGAGTATGGGATAAAATTTCACAATACCCATTGCATAGGGTGAGTTACAATCCAAGCGAAAGTCCAAATGAGCATAAGTGGACATAAATCACACTTGCCACTTGAATCTTTCTTTTCTAATCTTAAAAAGGACAGCTCAGGTCCAGAGCTTTTATGGGTTCATCATGAAGTGTGTGAATACACAAATAAATACCATGCATGCATGTGGCAATATGAAAAATTGAAAAGAATTACAGTAATAAATAATGTAAATAAAATAAATGCCAAAAATAAATAGCATATAAGAAAAAGCATATGAAAAGCAAACACAAGTAGTTGGTTCAACCCTAAGTTCCCCAGTGGAGTCGCCATTCTGTCGCTACACGACGTCGGGCGACGGCTCCACTCCTTTTTTTGTTTGAAAAAAAGAATAATTTATTTTTTATTTGATTGGGGGGGAATAAAGATTTTATTTGGAGTCGCCATCTAATAATTTGAGGGAACTAGAAATCCAAAATTAGACATTGGTCCCAGAGATTCGGATACTAGGTTAGTTATGATTAAGGGAAGGTAGACACCACCCTTAAAACATCCTTTTTTTTAAAACAAAAAAAAAAAAGAATTTCGTTTTTTCTTTGATTGGGGGAAAATAAAGATTTTATTTGGAGTCGCCATCTAGTAATTTGAGGGAACTAGAAATCCAAAATTAGACACTGGTCCTAGAGATTCGGATACTGGGTTAGTTATGATTAAGGGAAGGTAGACACCACCCTTAAAACATCCTTTCAGAGAAAGGTTACCTTTACTTGTGTGTTTTTCTTATTTTGATTCAAATGCTATTATATTTTGAGCTTATTTGTAAATTTTTAACATGATTAACGTCGGTCCCTAAAAATAGGAGACGCGTTAAAAATGACATCAGTCCCTAAAATTAAGACTTTGTCTAAAATGTCGACGTTTATCCCTAAACAGGAGAGTTACGTCTGATTTACCAAAATAAATAATAATGGACATAATCTTGATTCAAATGCTATTATATTTTTGAGCTTATTTGTAAAATTTTTAACATGGTTAACGTCGGTCCCTAAAAATAGGAGACACGTTAAAAATGACATCAGTCCCTAAAATTAGGAGACTTTGTCTAAAATGTCTACATTTATCCCTAAAAAGGAGAGTTACGTCTGATTTACCAAAATAAATAATAATGGACATAATCCATATTTGGTATTTAAATTTTTGACATCGGTCCTTTTCTATAAATAAAAGAGACGTGTCGACAAATAATATTTATTTTATAAAATAAAAATTATTTTGATATCATTTTGGCATTTAATTTTTTTTGACATCGGTCCTTTTCTGTAAATAAAAGAGACGTGTTGACAAATAATATTTATTTTATAAAATAAAAATTATTTTGATATCATTCACAAATAGATATATCAATTCTTGAAAATTGGGTTTTTGACCTATGAACAGTGATATGATAAAATGGGTGTTAAACCCGCGTCGTTATTTATTTTGGTTTTCTTTTGTTTTTTTCACATGCAAAAATTTACAAGTATTTATATATAAAAATATCATAAAAAATTACCTGAGTACCCCCTTATAGGCAAAAGACTGAAATACCCTTGGATTTATTGAACATTTACTGTTCACGCGCGGTTACTGTTCACGCGTGAAATTTTCCGGTGAGGTTGCGGCCAAAAGATGGTCGATTCTGGTGGACATGAGGACGAGGATTCTGATGGTGGTGGTCTCGTTGGCCGTTGATGGCTCATAAACAGTGATATGATAAAATGGGTGTTGAACCCGCGTCGTTATTTATTTTTGTTTATTTTTGTTTATTTTATATGCAAAAATTTACAAGCATTTTCATAAAATATCATAGAAAATTACCTGAGTACCCCTGTATAGGTAAAAGACTTAAATACCCTCGGATTTATCAAAAATTTACGACAATGCCACTGGCGGCGCGTGTGGCTCACGCGCAGTTACTGTTCACGCGTGGTTACTGTTCACGCGCGAAATTTTCCGGCGAGGTTTCGGCAAAAAGATAGTCGATTCTGGTAGATCTGAGGACGAGGATTCTGATGGTGGTGGTCTCGTTGGCCGTTGATGGCTGAGGAGGGAGAATCGATGACTTGAAGGTCGATTGGTCGATGTCGGTCGCGGCCTTTTTCCGACCAAATTAGCCGGTGAAAAAGTGTGAAACGGCCGGGGTTTTTCTCAGGGGGAGGCGATGCACAATTCTGTGGCGGTTGCACTGCTTGAGACGGCCGGAAATGGCAGATCGGCAGAGAGAGAGAGAATCGCCGGCGAGAGGAGAGAGAAGCTCTAGGGTTTGATCCGGTGTGGACGAGTGTATGGTGCACTCATGCGTTTGAAGGCTGTGAACCGCTGGATCTCGGATGAACAGATCGTGCGGCTGTGATTCGTTTGATCTTCAAGTTGATCCGACTTAAAGGTCGATTGGTCGATGTCGGTCGCGGCCTTTTTCCGGCCAAAATCGCCGGTGAAAAAGTGTAAATGGGATGAACAGATCGTGCGGCTGTGATTCGTTTGATCTTCAAGTTGATCGAACGATCAGAAGTGAATGGGCTACAATCTGGTGTATCGCGATGTACCGAGTGCTCGGTACACCTGCTGACGTGGCGCAACCACATCGAAGGGCAGATTATTTCAAAGGCTGAGATTGTTTTGGGTTTTAATCTGGTGTGTTAAAGCCTATTGTATCCTATGAAATCAAAGGCTCAGATCTAAATACTATTTGATCTAACGGTTAGGATATTTTTGGTATTTTTTAATTTATAAAAAAATTTAATATCTTACTACGGTGCAGAAAAAGTATAAGAAAAATGAATAGTAACCAAATAGTAATCCGAAATAGTAATTCCGAATTCAGAATTCAAATTGAAAATGAATTTTTTATTTTTCTTTTCGAAATCAAAGGCTCAGATCTAAATACTATTTGATCTAACGGTTGGGATATTTTTGGTATTTTTTAATTTATAAAAAAAAATTTAATATCTTACTAGGGTGCAGAAAAAGTATAAGAAAAATGAATAGTAACCAAATAGTAACCCGAAATAGTAATTCCGAATTCAGAATTCAAATTGAAAATGAATTTTTTATTTTTTTTCCTCCTTGTGTCTTGAATTCATTGGCTATTTATAGCCAATGAATTCAGACAACAATTCACGGATGAATTGTTAACAATTCACGGATTATTAAAATTTTCAAACTTCCACCGATTACTATTTGTCTTATTATATATAATAATACTAAATAATAATCTTTTTCTCTTTTTTTTATTTTTTTTCATGAATAATAAGATAAAATAACATTTAAAAAATTGTTAGTGAATCCAAAATTGGGTTATAACAGTGAGCTTTATTAATAGAACATGATGAACAAAGAGAAATTTTTTTATTATTGATTGTTGGAAGGGAAAAAGAATTGATAAGGTGAGTAACCAATTTAGGAGATGGATGCCCAAGATGTTTGTGCCATCCGTCAATAGAGATTCTTTCATGCATATTAGCAACAATGGTAGGAGAGGACTGCACCATTGACTTCGGTAAGGTGTATACACCATTGTCACACGCTCCTCGAAACAGAACCGCTCCCGTGATTTGGTCCTTAACAAGAAAGAAAGAGGGGTGAAGCTCAATAAAAACATGATTTTGACGAGTAAATTGATGAGCAGATATGAGATTCTTTTGTATATTAGGAACATAAAGGGTGTCATTTAAATGGAAAGTACGGTTAGGGGATTGAAAAAGTAAGGAGCCAATGTGAGAAACAGGCAAACCTGAACCATCACCAATGATAACTTCGTCAGTGCCATCATATTCTGAATGAATAGATAGATTAGCAAGATCACCAGTAATATTATGAGACGCGGCTGAGTCTATAAGCCATTTTGTATCCTGTGCTGGTAAGGTGGAAGTGAAGTTTGCTATTGGTGTGTTGTACTAAAAACGACTGCAGTGTTTTGCAGTATGACCCATGCGGTCACATAGTTGGAACTTGGGAGAAAAACGACGTGCTCTATAATTTTTGTTGTTGTCTCTTGGATTGCTAGGCTGACGATAGTGAGTTGGAGGTTTGTTTCTTTGGCCATATGACCTATCAAAGAAGTGGGGTTTTGGGGAAGATTTAAAAGACTGATTGTCTTGGCTATAAGAAGGTCGTCTGTGTGTGTAGTTTGCAGAAGCAATTAGTGGATGAGAGGAGGCTTCGAGGTGACGAAGATATGCATCATGACTGACAAGGAGATCGTGAAGTTCCTCAAAAGTGAGTGGTCGTTCTCGGGCTCGAATAGGACTTGCAATGTCACGAAAATCAGTTCCTAGGCCATTTAGGATATAGAGCGTTAGATCATCTTTAGATATTGGGTGATCTATAAGGGAGATTTCATCTACCAACGATTTCATAGAGTGAAGGTATGTTTGAATTGACTGGTTGCTCTTCTTTATCATTGTGAGTTCTTCCTTAAGTTGCATTGCTCTAGTTCTGGACTTGCTTGCATACAGAGTATGTAATTTATGTCATGCATCCTTTGATGTCTTGGCCATTGAGATAAGAGGAGTGATGACAGTAGATGTAGATGCCAAAATGGCACTGAGGATAAGCTTATCTTGCCTTATCTAGTGAGTTCGTTGGACAACACATATTGATGTGTTGGTGGGTATGGGACATGTTTTTTCTCCAGTGACATAATCAAGAAGATCATACCCGATAAGTAGGGCTTCAAATTGAGCGCGCCATTGAAGAAATGTAAAGGGGGTAAGTTTATCATTTATCTGAGATGTGATGTTGAGAGCAATCAGGGGTGTTTCAGTTGGAGAGGGTGGAGTTGAGATTGGATTATGATTGTGAGGGATCGAATTCTCGTTGGAGATTTCTTGCTCTGATACCATGATGAAGATATGAAGTTTTTAGAAAATTGAGCTAATTGATAAACTTCAGAATAGTAAATCTTTTTGTTTTTATGAATCATACAACTATTAACATATATATATATAGGACTGCAGACTTGAATTTAGAAACAAAGCTAAGATTGCGTCTAGCATTTACACTGCATTTACATTGAAGATTTATTTGCCGTTACAAGCTTGATATTAGGCTTGAATGATGGTTGCATAATCCTATGCAAGAGGCAAGGGATTATTTGCTGAATCTATGGAGATTTCCTTTATAGGCTTATTATGAAAGTAAATCAGCCGAGAATTAGGCTATTTGATGTATCCAATATGCTACGCACTCTCTATTTGTTAATAGATCCATGCAAGTATGTATAAAACTAGGTTTAAAGAATTGAATCCAAGATGCGGCCTTTGAAATAAACAACAATAAATCAGGGATGATTGCTTCATATAAGAATTAGCTGTAGTATGGCAAATTATAATCTATATTATTCCATATATAAGAGATTCCTTGCCATACCTTTCACTTGAACTTTCCTTTGATCAATCCTTTCCACTAATGAAACAAATCATCCAATAAAACATTTGTTCAGATTTTCCAAGACATTTAATAATGAAAACGGATATGATCTGTAGTTTCTGACCTGGAAATACAAAATGAATATAAATATTTCTGCATTACGACAAAATATTTTTAAGTAAAAAAGGTTGGGTGCAAAACCTATTTTCTATAGCTAATCATTATCTTAACTAAAAAACTTAAGTTTTTATATATATAATTTATATCAACTTTTAAATGTTCCATACGATCACCGCCCGTCTTACTTTTCTGTTTCTTTTTAAATTATTAAATAATACTTTGTATTGATCTCTTAAAATGCACCGTTTTCTTTTAGGTGAATTCATGCTCAGATGAGCCCCTCCTTTATAGGGATATTTTCTTAATAGTAATTTAAAAATTACTCTGCTTTTTGTAGCTTAAGAACTTGTTTGATTGATCACTATAAAAATAAATATATTAAGATTAGTTCAGTATAAAAAAATGCAGATTATTTGTTAAACCATATTAATATTGCAGCTTGAAATCCAGATTCACATTCTTGCTTCTGAACTAAACAAGCAGAAAGCAAATTCTTCATCTTTTTCCCTTTTCCTTTTGGAACAATCCTACTTTAACTGCTCATACATAGAAGCATAGAATATACAATTGTGTTTCTCGTTCATGACAAATTGTCCTTGAAATCTATTTCCAACTAGCCATGGGGCTTATTTCCTTCTAGTTGACGAATAAAACAGTCTTTATTTTTTATAATAATCGAAATTTTATGAATAAAACATAGTATTTACAAGGAGAGAAATGGAAAACTCATATATAAAACAATTAAACCAAAAGAAATCCAGCAGTTGCTAATTTATCCAGCGTCAGATATTTCTATCGGACTTCTGTAAAGATCCATCCCTGTATATGAGAAATTATTGTCCACAGTGTGCGACAATAGTGCTAGGTGGTGAAGGATTAGGGAAAACACTGCATTCCAATCGGTTTTTTGTTTTCAAAAATTAGTTTACTTCTTGGTGTCCAAATGCCCCATAAAATGCCATGCGAAAGCAAAATAATTGCTTTTCGTTGGAGTATCCGGGTCACCAGTGCACTCCTGAGGCATAATCCAGCTGCAGTCTAACCATTTTGTGAACTTCATCCACAGTTTCCACACATCATCACAGTGCAAGAAAAGATGAGCTACGTACATCTTCGGTGCTGCTATGACAAAATGAACATTTTCTTTGAACAATGTCTATCAGATTCCTGTGGAGAAGAAACTCCCGAGTGCAGACTGTAATCTGAAAAAAAACATCCAAATGAAAACATCTATCTCTGGAGGACCCAGTTCTTTTCCATAATAGAGAGGAGAACTGTACAGGACTTGGGTAAAACAACTCTGTCAATTACTTTGCTGAGTGTTAACGGGGAACCTTCCTTGTGAGTCTGCCTCCCATACTTCAGTGTCCTTTTTATTCCAAATAAATTAAACCCCACTTAACATATGCTTTAGTTGGTCCAGCTGACGTAATTCAAGTACTCGTAAATTCCTTCTCCAATAGAGCTTCCACCGCCACACACCATCACATAAATCTCCCTTCAATGCGTTAACTGACTCCTCTTTTGCTTCAGACAGTTTTGCTACTCAAATTTCACTTTATTTTTTAAAACATTTTGCGAAAAACCAAAGAATGGAAAAAAAAAACCAACAAAAACTCAAAAAATACATTATTGATGTGTTTACACACGCTTACATGGCAATCCAAATTTACTACCCCTTACTCTTGATTCTTAAAAAAAATATTTCTAACTGGACTAACGGAAACTCTATAAATTGGAGTATATCACAATGCAAAGTTACAAGTTTAAATACAATTAATAATAAATGTCTATCTTTTATACAAAAACAATCCCCTAGTAGAAGGGAATCTACCAACCTAGACCATTAACATAGCAAGGCATAACAACTAATAATAAAGCATAATTTTTTCATTAATGATATAACTATCAACATCTTATTTTTCTCTATTTATTTACAAGCCGAATACAGAAAAAGAATAGACCACCCAAGAATATAATACTAAAACAATATAAACTATTGTAATATAATATTTCTCGAGTCACAGATAAATTAACAATATAAAAATAAACCTTCATCCACTAGGTATAGCATACTATGCAAGGTGATGGAGCTACATTACTACTTTTATGCTTCTACGCACCTCCTAGTTTCATTAGATATTTCAAGGATAAGAGATTACTTAGGGTTAGGAAAGGTACTTGCATTTTTATACATCATACTTATAAAAAGTTATATTATATGATTTAAATATTGTTTAAAGGTTTTGATTTGTTTTTAATAAGTAGTTTGTCAATGATTTAAAAAAAGGATTTATTTATATGAATAAATCTAACATTTCAAATTTATATTGATTCACATGTCCAAATAATTTTTTAAGGAAATAATTCATACAAGTGCCTTGACAAAATTTACCCATCCTAAAAAACAAAAGAGTTTTTATTATTTATTTGTTGATTCAATATTTATATCAAAATGTTAATCATTAATTGACATAAATTTAAATTTTAAAAATTATTAAAATATTAATCAAATTTTTATAAATTTAGTAGATTAATCATTAAATCCAAAATGCATACACAGATTATTTTTTTTAGCATAAAAACACACAAATTTTTTTTTTAATAAAAACACTAAAACATGTATTTTACTTTTTAAGTAGGATATGATTTTTTTTAATTTTTAAAAAACTTGACTATATGCAAATAAAACATTTAATTAATTAAATTTTTTTATCTATTTATCTTTTTTTTTATTATTTATTTAACACAAAGTAAAAAAAAAATAATAAAAAGAGAATGAATACACATACAAATTCTCTTTTTCAGTATATTTTACTTACACACTTAAAAAATACACATATTCACACAATATCTAAAATTATAATTTTAATTTAAACACACACTAAACATTTATAATTTATAAAATAAAACTCCTGAAATTCATAAATTAATCTGGAAAAATTGTTGAAAACTGAGGAACACTGCTAAATTTTTTTGAAAGTACTGGAATAGTGACAGCGCGTGGGTAGATTTGCCACCACCAGTTGGTCCCCAAGTCCGACTTCTCCGCAGCTCCCCAAGCTTCAGTGATTTGTTGAGCTCACCAATCACGAGTCCCCCAGTAAATTGATGACATCAATATAGTCCATATCCAATCTTTGAAGAGAAGTTTAGAGTCTGTTTAAAAAAGTGAGGTTGTTTTTTTTAAAATGTTTTTTAATTAAAAATATATTAAAATATTAAAAAAATATTAATTTAAATTAAAAAATTAAAAATTTTGAACACAAAACATAACTTACTAACCTCAAAAATATGTTTCCTGGACAAGCCTTTATCATTAGGACCAGGACCTCCCCAAAAGATCTCAGTAAACACAGATCGCTTGACCCATGATTTCCTCGGCTCTTCCATTAGCATAAGCCTCTGCGTTTTCAAAGAAATTGACACCATGGTCTCTGCAACATTGCAACAGTGATCTCGCTTCTTTGACGTTTTGTTGGTTCCCAAAACTTACCCAAGCTCCGTGTGAGAGCTGGCTCACTTTCAGCCCTGATCTCCCTAGATTCTTGTATTGTATTTTTTATTTTTTCCTTTTGGGGTGGATTGAAGAGAGAGAGAGGCGTGGAAGAACGGAGGAAGTGAAGTGTAATGGTGGTGTGTAATGGTTGTTATGGCTGGCTGAGGTGAAGGCTTTTGGTGGTGACTTGGAGGGTGGGGTTGTTGGTGATGGGGTTACTGGAGGTGTAGAAGTGGGAGGTGGGTTAATTATTTTGGTCCAAAGAGAGGGATGAAGCTTTGTATCAGTGAGAGTGGGTCTCACGGTGCTTGCGCGTTAGGGAAGATGATGGAGAGGGTTGTGGGTTTGGGTTGTTACGGGTTGGTGCTGATCTGAAGGAAAGAAGAAAAGGCAGCTGACGGCTAGTTTTGCTTATGGAGTCTAGTTTTTTTTTTTTTTGGGTGATTGGGAGCTATGTTTATAAAACACGAAAAATTCTTATTCTAATTCAAACACACACGAAATATTTATAATTTACAAAATAGGCCTCTGCTATTTATGATTTACAAAATAGGCCTCCACTATTCCTCCACTTCAGAACTGACCACACATTAAACATTTATAATTTACATCCAATTTTATTACCATGTAAGTGATTGAAGCAAGCTTGAAGGCCTGTAATCATACCATTCAAATACCAACATGTGATAAACTATATATAATACATACTGGCTTCAAGGCCGTCATTGAAAACAGCACAGCCACATAAATATCACGAAACTGAATAACAACCATACATGCAATAAAACACAAAATATAATGATCTATGGAACAGGTTCAAACCATCAAGAAAATGGAATAACCTCTATGCCAGTTAAACCTCCCATATTCATCAAATCGACGGAGCTTTTTCTCCCGTAGTAGGCAAGGGACAAGAAACCGTGGCAGAGCTTTCCAGTTTCTCTTGAGAATGTCGTAGGTAGAGTCCAGAAATGAGACGTAAAGACGGAATTGCATTATTGTAAATACCAAGACAGGAAGAAATGAAGCAACTGAAAGGAGTAATGTTGTTAAGTTTGTCCCTGATTGAACGAGTATTAAAATTGTTGACCTAAAGCATAGCATGCTCGTCATCATTGATAAAAAGAGGAAGGTGAAGCCAACGGTAAGTTTTCGAGGAAGAGCGATGTGGAAATCTTGCAGCTCAAATCGAGAGGTCAACAAAGAGAGAAACACCGTAAGTGAAGTCAAGGAGAATGCTAGGGAGACAACATCGACAGCGAAAGTCAGAAAATATGGAGATTTGATGAGATTGGGCTTGCCATTAAGACATTCTGTCATTCAAACACACATAAATTTATGTGATTCGGTAACTTATCTACTCTATGGAGCTACTGATTTGTATTAATCAAACTCAAAAGTAATACAAACAACAAAACAAAGAGGAGAAGAAAACTTATCTACTTAACTCAATTCTCACCCTTAACTCTCTTTTTGTGTTTCTCTCTATTTCATGGTCTATATCAACTATCAATGCATTCTCTATTTATAACTGATGAGAGAGACAATTGTTCAACAATGATGGGCAAATTAAGCCCTCATCATTTAACTATAACCATGTTAACCATGACTGCCACCAGTCATTTGTGTCAACACACATAACACCATTCTCATCAGAACCGCCAGGCACAATATAGGCAGCAGCAAAGACAAAAGTAGCAACAAGTGCAGCTACTGTGGAACAAGACTGAGTTGTTTCCTTGATCCACGTTCGTGCACTGTTCAGTTGCTCCTTGTGCTGCTCGAAGAAGAGTTCTCTTGCAGTCATGCCATCCTCGTTCCGAAGCATGACATAATGAGAAGGAATTACCTCTCTAACTTGCTGCAATAATTGGGAGATAAACGTGATCATTATAAGGAGTTCTAAATCAAACTAAATATTATAGAAATGAAATTACTAGAGTGCGGATAATATTTTAATTGTGAACAATAGTTAAGTTTTCCTCAAACTAGTTGGTTCATGTGGTAAGGAGAACTCGTTCAGCCTGATGTCTTAATCAGGTTCGACATATACGTTAATTGTATTGGATAATATGGTTGAAACAAATATTTTGATAGGGTGGTGTTCTTATACACAAGATGTATAAGATGGTACAAAGTTCATGAATAATTTTTATCAGGAGGTAAAGACAAGGGATGAGAAGGTCTCACCTCAAACCATTGCAACTCATCCTGAAGTTGATGTGCAGGTCCAGGCTTGGTTCCTCCTCTGTAATGCTCCATATCTGCAACATGGTGCAGCAATGTGTTGCCCTTCTTATCAACAACTCGATGCATCTAGCCAATGGTATTTTCTGATGCACCAATGTGTTGCCCTTCAATGATGAGTTTGTTTCAGAAGTTTCTGTTGTATAATGAAGTTGGATTTCTACTGTATCTTTTCCTTTGCTAGTGAACTCAGAGAACTTGTTTTCTCCCTTTTCTATATTCTTTCCCACTCAGTCCTTCCTCTGTTGTGCTGACTTTATTCAATGAGTCATCTTTCTTTATTAGGATTTCGGCGAGCCTCAAAGCAAATACATGCATTCTTTTCTGGTTCCAGAATCCTTCTAGCCAACATCCTACTTCATGTTCATGCGAAGGGGAACGAAATTAAACATGGATCGATGAGAGGTAGCCATTTTTAAGAAACAGAAAGAGATGTTAACAATGATAGTAGAAGGATGAACAAAAAAAATTTCATGATTGTAGAAGGTGAAAAAATAGAGACATGGTAAAGGTGAAAACAGATAATGATTGTCTGGTTTTTAACCTTTATATCAGCAATTCTCTTTACTTTCATGCCTTATACTTTATATTGGGTAGTCAAAAACTATATGGCTAACTTTCCATTATTAATAATAGCCTCTCTCGTTTATAAAAAATTTGTAGAAGACAAAACAACACCAACATAATTAAAAGAAGAAATCGTACGTAGCTAGAAGAAATGAATCTAAATCGTGCAACCATAAAAGCGAGCCTGATAATGTTTTTTGTTGTTTGATATTTACAGAGAGTTTATCTAGTTCTTTAGGAAGAGGCTCTATATCTGATGACTCCCATGAATTATTTGCATAAGCTTCAAAAAACAGGGTGTGAACCAAAACCTCTTGTTAAGTTAATGAAGATGTAACATTGAATCCCATTTTTCCAAGTTCAAGCATATAAGGATTATTCGTTTAAATGCACCTTTTTAAATAACAATGAGATGGTGCTCAATCGGTTAGTCCTACAACTGTCTTTTGCTGAAACTGTTACCTTAATTGAAAAAATGAGTGTTAGGATTCGAATAGGTTATCAATTCTTATTAAAATGATATTTGTTTTTGTATTTTAAAAATATTTTTTGAAAAAAATTATTTTTTTCTAATTAAATATTTTTTAGTGTTTTTAGATTATTTTGATGTGCTAAAATAAAAATAAAATATTATTTCAATACATTTAAAAAAATAATAACTACTATAATACTAAACGAAATTTAAAATTATAATATCAAAAGCTAGAATTCAAGTTCAAGAATGTTTGTTTTTAAAGTTATAATATCAATTTAAAAATCATTTCAATAAAAAAAATTAAGTTACTAATTAATACTTACAAGAGAACAACTACAAAAGGTGGTTGTATCTCTACTCACGTCATCCTATTAAAATCTGCAACGTGATAGATTATTACTTATCATTTTCGACGCCGCAAACTGGAAATACAACACTTGTAAAATTTGTTCGAGCCATGAAATTTTAATATCGATATACAAATTAAGGTAGCTCAATATATAATACCACCTAGCCTTGAAACCAAAAGAACGGGCCTCAACTGTGTCCCATACCTTCAGGGACTTTTAAATATTTCAGTATGCCGCCTCTTGGTTTCCTCTCCGGCATCTTTCTTTTCTTCAACCAAGTTTCTACCTGTGATTTTACCTCGTGGTGACGTTTAACAAGAAGGCCTGCAACATAATATAGAGTTCAATTTATATGTGTGTGTGCATACACATATATACATATAAGAGTGTGTGTGTGTGTGTCCATGGTATACATACAAGAAATATGTAGGCAATATTGTAAGGTCTAATAATGTGGTTAGTGTAGGCATACAGCAGTAGATGAGTCTTTCACATATGTCCATGGGAAATCCACTCTCAAAAGCGGTTGGCATTTGGGCTAGAAGTTGAAGAGCAGTTACGCCGTCTTTGTCCTTCAACTTGTGGAGCGAGTCATCCAGTTCTAGCAACAGTAAAGCTGTTTCTGCATTCATGAAATAACGCATGGAAGAATTATACGATATCTTATATATGTATACTTTTAAATTCGATAATTAGACAGAGAGAAATTGTTACCAAAGTGTTGCCCTGTGATAGCAGCGCTAAGGATAGACAGGCCATCCGTTCTCTTGCGGTGAATTGATAATAGGCGGCACTTATCATCCACGCATTTTTCTGGTTTGGAAGTGATTAAAAACTCCACTATTTCTGTCTCAGCAAATCCAGCAGCTGTAAACAATGGGGTTTCACCGTAGTTATTTTTTTCCTTAAGGAGGCCCGGACAACGTTCTACCAAGAGCCTTGCAGCCTCATAATTCCCGTAGATGGTTGCCTCGTGAAGAGCCGTATTTCCAAAATTGTTTTTTCTCTTGAGAAATTCAATCTCAGGTTCAAGGGACTCTATCTCAGGTACAAGGGACTCTGTCTCAGTTACAAGGGACTCTGTCTCAGTTACAAGGGATTCGGTCTCATCAGGTAAAAAGAATTGTATATCCTTCACGATTTCAAGTAAATCTTTAAGTGGTTGCTTTTGTTTGCTGTACACAGCTAAATGAAGTGCAGTATCCGCAGAGGGCGTAACTGGGAAGGGCACATCTAGAACACGTTCCTGATAATGGTCACGCATGCTTTTCCAATTTCCACTCATGGCTGCTCTATAAGGTATCTCCATTATAGGAAGAGAACCCATGTTTTCTCTCTGCAGAAAATTACGTAAGTGACTATTGTTAATAAACAATCTCAACTCGAAGCTAACTAAGGTGAAATCCTAAAAATAAATTTATATAACTCATAATACGGATCATTAATATAATGGAAAACAAAATTAGGAAGTGAGCGCTCAAGGAGAACTGTAAGTATGCCATACCTTTAAGTAATGGAAAGCAAATCTTGGTAGAGTCAATGTCAACAAGAAAACTATTATGTTTCCGGAGAGATGACTACAAAGAAACAACCTAGCTTGCAGTTTTTTTCTGAATTAAGTCGTTTGAGAACCCTATATATACAATCCCTTAATTCCTTTTTCAGAAAAGAAGTAAATTAGGATCTGTGTGTTGCTTGTTTGGTTTATAAAGTGAAACTATTATGAGAATATAATAAAGATATGTTGATTCTCCTAAAATAATTTTAAATTTAAATTTATAAAGATATGTTGATTATAAAGTGAAACTATTATGAGAATATAATAAAGATATGTTGATTCTCCTTTCGCTTAAAATAATTTTAAATTTAAATTTTATAAATAATTTTATATCTAACTTTCTAACATTCCATACTATCAGCACCCATCTAAGCTTATTATTTATTTTAAATAATTAAATAGTGCTTTGTATCGATCTCTTAAAATACACTTTTCTATTATGGTGAACTCTTGCTGATAAGCTCCTTCTTTGTAGGGATATTTTCTTCCATATTAATAATTTAATTAATCCGTCTCCAGAAGTATATATTAGCTTAAGAACTTGTTTAAATGATCATTATAAAAATAAATATATTAAGATTAGATTTTGGTCAAATTTTTTTTCTTAGTTTCAGTATAAGTGAAAAATATATTGCACTTGTTAAACCATAATATTAATTGCAGTTTGAAATCAAGATTAACATTCTTGCTTCTAAAATAGGCAAGCAAAAAAGAAGAAATTAATTTATTACTTTTTTAACCTTTTTTTCCTTTTAATTGGAATAATCCTATTTTAATTGTTCTTATTTGCTTCTTTTAGTTAATTTGTTATTTTTTTAATGGCATTGCGTAAATCTTATTAATATGATCTCTCAATTACTATAAAAAAAATATTCTCATTTGCTTTCTCGACCATAGTTACACTTATTACACTATAATATGAGATGTTCTCATTTGCTTTAAAGAAGCATAAAATATAAAATTGTATTTCATATAAAATTTTATAAAAACAATTCTACCCTTAAGTTCCTAATCCATCCGTTTCAAGTTAAATTTATGAGATTTGAATTTCTAATTATTTAATCACTAAGTTCTCATAACATATTAAATTAAATTTTTGAAATGGTGTCGTTAAAAAAAACTTCAATTTTATAACGTATAGTCCATTCAATATTTTTTATATTCTCTTAATTGAAATTAGTTATCTTATATTTTTTTCTAATTTAATTAAGAAAATATAGTATATGAACTTTGAACTCTTCACAATTCGGTCAATATATTTTTAATATAATATTAAATAATTATTTTAATTTAAAATTTTAATTTATTAAATGATTTTTCAAAAATGATTTTATATTAATTTTTTAATATTTCACATTATCAGTGCCCATCTTACCTTTTATTTTATTTTTTAATAATAGTTTGTATAGATCTCTTAAAATACACTCTTCTTTTGTGGTGAATTATTGATGATGAGCTCTTCATTTGTAGGAATATTTTGTTCAACATTAATAGTTCAATTAATCCGTCTCAGAAATATGTATCTATTACAATTATTTTAATTTGAAATAATTTATAAAACAGAATGTCAAAAATAATTTTAAATCAACTTTTTAATAATTCACACAATCAGTGCCCATCTTACCTTTTATTTCTTTTTAAATAATTAAATGATAGTCTGTATTGATCTCTTAAAATAAACATTTTTTTTTTATGAATTGTGATGATGAGCTCTTCATTTGTAGGAATATTTTGTTCAACATTCATAGTTGAATTAATCCATTTCATCAGTATATATTATTATTCCGTTTTTTATAGCTTATGAACTTGCTTAATTAATCATTATAAAAATAAATATATTAAGATTAGATTTAGGTCATATTTTTTTTCTTAGTTCATTATATCTGAAAAAAATGCATTGTATTTGTTAAACCATAATATTATAGCTTGAAATCGATTAGATTCACATTCTTGCTTATAAAATAGGCAAGCAAAAAAGAAATTAATTTATTAATTGTTTAACCTTTTGGAATAATCCTACTTTAATTGTTCTCATTTGCTTTCTCGTACATAGTTACAATTATTACACTGCAACTTTAAAGAAGCATAGAATATAAAGTTGTGTTTGACGTTCATGATAAATATATTTCCTGCCTTGGAACATGAGATCAAAAGCATTAAAGTGTTAGGAAGAAAATACGTACTTGAACAAGGCAGGCCGGGAATAATATTTGCAGTCTAAGTGTATTTATAAACCCAGTGTTTGAACTTTCTTCTTGGAAAAGAACATGGATTATTAGTGGAGGAATTGGTGATCATCAATTCTATCTAATGCTTTTTACAGAGGATAAACCATTGGTTAGCCATGTTTGTGCATTGTGTGCAAGCCTTTGAGGCGTGTGTCATATTGCAATTATGGAGACATACAGAATAGGTGCAAACACACCAATTAGTGTTATTATTGAATTATTTTTTTCTAATGGATTGCTTTCAAAATAAAGATCATAACCTTTTTAAATAGGTTTTAAATTTACTTTTAGAAGTAAAAATAATTAGAATTCTATTTTTTATTTTTTTGGTAATAGTCGAAAGAATTAGAATTCTAATTCAAATAAAAAATAATATAAACACTAGATATCAAGCTAAAAAATTTAAAATTAATTAGGAAATAATAAAATTAAATAAAATAGCAACTTTGAGCCTAATTTGGAGGGTAATTTGAGCTTTGTTGGTTATATCCAGCTCACACTATAAAAACCAGCATACAGAATCTTCTAAGAAAATTTAAGACATATTAAATAATTAAATCAAAAGTTATGGATATTTTCGTCAAATCAATTGTTTGGCAAACTTATCTCTTTTTAGGTACCCATATAATCTAAATATATAATACGTACTGACGTCTAAGGTCATCATTGAAGAGAGCACAACCTCATAAATATCACGAAATTGAACAAGCAAACATTCTGCAACACTCAAAATATAATGATCAATGGTAGAGGTTCAAACCAACAATAAAAATGAAAAATCTCTAGGCCACTTTATTCTCACATATTAATCAAATCGAGCTTTTTGCCTTTTTATTGGGACCGAGCATCCCCCCCCCGTGGTAGGCAAGGGACAGGAAACGATGGCAGAGCTTTCCCCTTTTTCTTGAGAATGCTGAATGTAGAGCCCATAAAGGAGACGTACAGACGGAATTGCATTATTGCAAATATTGAGACAGGAAAGAAGGCAGCAAAGGAAAGGAGTAATGTTGTCAACTTACTCTCTGTTTGAATGAGTATCAAAATTGTTGCCCCAAAGGATATCATGGTCGTTATCACCGCGAAGAAGAGGAAGGTGAAGCCCCAAATAAGTTTTCGAGGAAGAGAAATGTAGAAATCTTGTTGCTCAAAGGGAGAGGTCAACAAAGAGAGAAAAACCACCAGCGAAGTCAAGGAGCTTGCTAAGGAGAGAACATCCGAGACAGTGAAAGCCAGAAAATAGGGAGAGTTGATGAAGTTGGGCTTGCCTTTATCATCAGAACCTCCAGGCACGGTATAGGCAGCAGCGAAGACAACAGTAGCAACAAGTGCAGCTACTGTGGAACAAGACTGAGTTGTTTCCTTGATCCATGTTCGTGCGTTATGCAGTTGTTTTTCGTGATTATGTTTGAAGAGCTCTCTTGCAGTCATGCCGTCATCGTTCGGATGCTCGACATAATGAGAAGGAATTACCTTGCGGACTTGCTGCCATAATTTGGATATAAACATGACCATTATATATAAGGAGTTCCTAAATAAAACTAAATATTACAGAAATGTAATTACTAGAGTGCAGATAATTTTTTAATTGTGAACAATATTTAAGTTTTCCCAAAATAGGTGGTTCAGGTGGTCAGAAGAACTCGTTCAGCCTGATGTCCTCATTAGGTTCGGCATTTCTACGTTAATTGGTTTGGATAATTTGGTTAAAACAAATGCCTGAATAGGATTGCATGGTGTTCATATACACAAGAAGGATAATCCTGTACCATGTCCATGAATAATTTTTATCAGGAGGTAAAGACAAAGGGATGAAAATGGCTCACCTCAAACCATTGCAACTCCTCCTGAAGTTGAAGTGCGGGTCCAGGCTTGGTTGCTCCACTGTGTTCCGTCACAACTGCAACATGGTGCAGCAATGTGTTGCCCTTCTTATCAATAATTCGATGCAGTCTAGCCAACGGTATTTTCTGTTGCTTCACAAGACTGAAGATCTCTTTCTGGCGATGCATGACGGCCACATCCAAAATGCTCTGCCCCTGATCATTGAGCTGCTCAATAGCATGAGGATGTTGTTTTATTATCTCCCCAACAATTTCTTCTATTCCATATCTAGTTGCAATCAACAATGGGATATCCTCCTTGGTAATTAATGATGACTTCGTTACAGAAGTTTGGCCCACAGCAAGGAACTCGTTTTCTCCCTTTCCATTTTCTTTCCCACCCATTCCCTGCTCTTCTTCTTCCATTACGCGCATAACTGGTATTTTGGCTCTATTCCATGACTCATCTTTCTTTATTAGGTTTTTGGCGAGGCTCAAAGCAAATACATGCTTTCTTTTATGGTTCCAGAATCCTTCTAGCCTTGCTGACCAACATCGTTCTTCATGTTCATGTGAAAGCGAATGAAATTAAACATGTATGAGAGCTAGTGATGTTTATGATAGTAGAAGGATGAACCACAGTAAAATAATAATAATAATAAAACTCGTAGCTAAAAGAACTGGATCAAAGTCATGCCAATATAAACTGAGCCACATAATTTTATATATATGTATGTGTGTGTTTTTCATTACACTCCAGAAATGTATCTAATATCGATATACAAAGGTTGCTCAACAATACCGCCTAGCCTTAAAACCCAAAGAACAGGTCTCAATTTTGTCCACTACCTTTAAGGACCTTGAAATAGCCTCTTGGTTTCCTCTCCAAACCGCTCTCAACATCTCCCACACCCTTCCGTGCCTGGCCACTAGTTTCTACTTGTAATTTTACCTCGCGGCGAACAGGAAGACCTGCAACATAATTTAGAGTTCAAATCATATACATATAGATGTCTAAACACACACACACACACATATATGCAGGCACTATTGTAAGGTCTAATAGTGTGTTTGGAGTAGGCATACAACAGTAGATGAGTCTTTCAAATATGCCCATGGGAAATCCACTCTCAAAAGCAGATGGCATGTGGGCTAGAAGTTGAAGAACAGTTATGCCCTTTTTGTCCTTCAAGCTGAGGAGCGATTCATCCAGTTCTAGCAAAAGTAAAGCTGTTTCTGTATTCATGAAATTAGACATTCAAAAATTATACAATATCTATGATACACACACACACACTTTTTAAATTTGAGAATTCTATAAAGAGAGAAATTGTTACCAAAGTGTTGCCCTATGATAGCAGCGCCAAGGATGGACAGGCCATCTTTCCATCGCTGGCGGTGAATTGATAACAGGTTGTTTTCATAAACCACGCATTGTTCTGGTTTGGACCGGATTAAAAATTCCACTATTTCTGCCTCACCATATCCAGCAGCTGTAAACAGCGGGGTTTCACCGTACTTATTAGTAATGGAAATTAGGTCTGGACAACATTCTACCAAGAGTCTTACACCCTCATAATTCCCATAGATGGTTGCCTCGTGAAGAACCGTATTTCCAAATTCGTTTCGTGTCTCGGTTAAAATGAATTCTCTTCCCTCCATGATTCCAAGTAAATCTTTAAGTGGTTGCTCGTCGTTGCTGTGAACAGCTAGATGAAATCCAGTATCTAAAGAGAGAGTAACTGGAGAGAACAAGTACTCGAAATTTTCCTTATAGTAGTCAATCATGTGTTGCCATTCTCCATTCATGGCCGCTATATAAGGTGTCTCCTGTATCATCTCATCAGAATCCATATTTTCTCTCTACATCAAATGCAAGTAACTATTGTTAATTAACAATCTCAACTCAAAGCTAATTAAATTGTTAGGTGAAATCATGTTTAGTACTGCTCTGTTTTGTAAATTACATGATATTTGTTTGTTGTTTTCTTTCTCTCTTTCTATTGTCACTATTTTACTGGCTATAAGAGATATTAATGAAGTTCCGACTTCATCAAAAAATAAACTAAAATTGTTAGGTAAAATCCTAAAATAAATTTATATTAATATAATGGAAAACAAAATTACGAAGTAAGGACTCAAAGAGAACTGTTTGTATATCGTACCTTTTAGTGATGGAAATGATCGAAATGCTCCTCTACCTAGCTTGTAGCTTGGGAACCCTTTTATATTACAGAAAAAGGTAAATTAGGATCTGCGTGTTGCTTGTTTAGTTTATAAAGTGAAACTATTATGAGAATATAATTAATGAAGCTAAAGTTCTATTTACTTCCTTTATAAGAACATAACAATGATGGAATATATTAATTTCTAATATATCCATCTTTACTTTATTTACTTAGTCGTTAAAAAACTTAAACCTTGTAAAGTTTTATATTAAATTAAATAGCTGAAAAACTCAAGTCTTGTAATGTGTGGTCCATTCATGATCAATATTTTTTTTATATTTTTATATTTACTCAATATGGGATATGATTGCTAACATGTGAGACTCTAAAAATTATATGATTTTATATTAACTTTCTAAAAATCATATATGATTTTATATGATTCACATTCTTGCAAAATAGACAAGCAAAAAAGAAGAAAGTAAATTATTACTTGTTTTCCCTTTTTCTTTTGGAATAATCCTACTTTAATTGTTCTCGCAGCAACAAGGAAGGTTACATTAGAGGATAAGACAGAAACAGAAAGACACGTTGGCTTATTATAAAAGTAAATCAACTGAGAATTAGGCTATTTAATGTATCCAATATGCTACACACTCTCTATTTGTTAATAGATCCATGTAAGTATGTATAAAACTAGGTTTGAAGAATTGAATCCAAGATGCGGCATTTTGAAATAAACAACAAAAAAACAGGGATGATTGCTTCATATAAGAATTAGCTTTAGTATGCCAAATTATAATCTATATTATTCCATATATAAGAGATTTCTTGCCATACCTTTCACTTGAACTTTCCTTTGATCAATCCTTTCCACTAATGAAACAAATCATCCAATAAACTATTTGTTCCAGATTTTCCGAGACATTTAATAATGAAAACGGTTGTGATCTGTAGGTTCTGACCTGGAAATACAAAATGAATATAAATATTCCTGCATTATGATAAAATATTTTTAATTAAAAAAGGTTGGGTGCAAAACCATTTTTCTATAGCTAATCATTATCTTAACTTAAAAACTTAAGTTTTTATATACATAATTTATATCAACTTTTAAATGTTCCATACTATCAGCGCCCATCAATCTTACTTTTCTGTTTCTTTTTAAATAATTAAATAATACTTTGTATTGATCTCTTAAAATACACCTTTTTCTTTTCGGTGACTTCATATTCTCGGATGAGCTTCTCCTTTATTGTGATATTTTCTTAATAGTAATTTAAAAATTACTCTGCTTTTTGTAGCTTAAGAACTTGTTTGATTGATCACTATAAAAATAAATATATTAAGATTAGTTCAATATAAAAAAAATGCAGATTATTTGTTAAACCATATTAATATTGCAGCTTGAAATCCAGATTCACATTCTTGCTTCTGAACTAAACAAGCAGAAAGTAAATTCTTCATCTTTTTCCCTTTTCCTTTTGGAACAATCCTACTTTAACTGCTCATACATAGACGCATAGAATATACAATTGTGTTTCACGTTCATGACAAATTGTCCTTGAAATCTATTTCCAACAAGCCATTAAAGGGGCTTCATTTCCTTCTACTTGGAGTATAGAGTGCAATGGATGTGATCACTAACCAGCTACTAGGCTAAAGGGTAATTCCCCTTGCCGCGAAACATGAAGTCAAAATCATTAAAGTTTCAGTCAAGAAACTACATTCTTGAACAAGGCTGGCCGGGATTTAAGAGTTATTTTAAAATTATTAAATTCAAATAGGTTTCAAGTATTAAGAGTTATTTTAAAATTATTAAATGAACGTCATTTAAAAATTGAAGATTTTAACTTGAGATAATTGATGTGGAAATGATAAAGGGGTAAATTGTGAATCTTATAAACAAATGATTGGTTTAAAATGGAAAGGGTGATTTTTCTATCAGCTTGTCCGAAAATTGCTACTCTATTTTGGTCCACGTTTGATAGAATGAGGATCCATGTTATAATTAGAGAGCAATAAAGCTAGCTCCATTAGATGACAAAGATTTGTACCTTTGACCCATTAATTTAGCTAGCCTACATCTGCATATTTTTCTTTTTTTATAATAATCGAAATTTTATAAATAAAACATAGTCTTTACATAGAAATGGAAAACTCATATATAAAACAATTAAACCAAAAGATATTCAGCAGTTGTTAATTTGTCCAGCATCAGATATTTCTATCTGATTTCTGTAAAGATCCATCCCTGTATATGAGAAATTACTGTCCACAGTGTGCAACAATAGGGCTAGGTGGTGAAGGATTAGGGAAAACACTGCAATCCAATCGGTGTTTTGTTTTCAAAAATTAGTTTATTTCTTGATGTCCAAATGCCCCATAAAATGCCATGCGAAAGCAAAATAATTGCTTTTCGTTGGAATATCCCGGTCACCAGTGCACTCCTGAGGCATAATCCAGCTGCAGTCTAACCATTTTGTGAACTTCATCCACAATTTCACACACATCATCACAGTGCACGAAAAGATGAGCTCCGTACATCTTCGGTACTGCATGCTATGACAAAATGAGCATTTATTTTGAACAATGTCTATCAGATTCCTGTGGAGAAGAAACTCCCGAGTGCAGACTCTATTCTGAAGCAAGATCCAAATGAATTGAACCTTCTTTGTTACTCTATTCTGAAAAAAACATCCAAATCAAAACTGTTAGGATTTTTAAGCAATCAAAACACATTAATTTATATGCTTCGGCAACTTGCCTACTCCAAAGAGCAACTAGTTTGTATTAATCAAGCTTAGAAATAATACAAACAACAAAACAAGGAGGAGGAGAAAAACTTCTCTACTTAACTCAACTTTCTCTCTAACTCTCTCTCTGTGTTTCTCTCGATTTCTTGTTATTCTCAACTCTCAATAACATCCTCTATTTATAGTTGAAATGAGAGACAATCCTCTCTATTTAGTCAATTATGGTGGCTACCATTTTTCTTTGTTTAGGCACCCACCATTGACTCTTGCCATGCAACCACATGGCTGTCAACAACCATTTGTATTCATACATAATAATCTCCCACTTGGACACGAATAGCGCTAGATCTGTCTTTTAATCTTGAAGACCAACTAAATCTTTACACAGTTTTAGTTTATCAAGAGTAATTCCTTTGGTTAACATGTTAGCTGGATTTTTACTTCCATAGATCTTTTCTAGCAACCATTGCTCATCGTCTAACAATTGTCGGATGAAGTGATATTTGATCTGAATATGCTAAGTTCTGGAGTGAAATGCTGGATTCTTGGCAAGGAAGATTGCACTCTGACTGTCGCTATACAAAGTACCATTTCCATTCATCTTGCCCAATTCCTTCAGGAAACTCTGTAGCCATACTATCTCTTTTGCAGATTCTAAGACTGCAACATATTCAACTTCTGTCGTTAAAAGAGCGACTACCTTTTGTAAGGTAGAACTTCAAGAAACAATTATGCCTCCTAGAGTGTATACATATCTTGTAGTACTCTTTCTGCTATCAATATTTCCTGCTAGATCAGCATCTACAAAACTTTCAAGTTTCAAATCACCAGCTGTAAAAGTAAGACATGTCTCTGATGAACCTTTTAAGTACCTCATAATCCATTTTACTTCCTCATAATGCTGCTTTCTAGGATTACTCATATATCGACTTACAACTCCCACTATATGGGGAATGTCTGGTCTGATACAGACCATAACATACATCAAAGAGCCGATAGCTGAGGCGTATGGAATCTTATCCATGTATCCACATTCTAGCTTAGTTTTCGGTGACTAGTCTCTACTAAGCTTGAAATGATTCCCCAGAGGTGTACTTACTAATTTAACATTATCCATACTAAACCTGCTAAAAACCTTCTTGACATACTCTGTCTGTGAAAGCTTTAGTAAGCCTTTGTCTTTATCTCTAATGATTCTCATGCCAAGTATTTGTTTAGCAGCTCTCAGATCCTTCATTTCAAATTATTTTGACAACTGTTGTTTTAGCTTGTCAATCTCTTCCATGCTGGATCCTGCAATCAATATATCATCCACATATAACAGTAGAATGATATAGGAGTTGTCAAAATGTTTGATATAGTAACAATGATCAGCCTGACATTTTATGTATCCCGAACTACACATGAAGTTGTCAAACTTCTTGTACCATGTCTTGGAGCTTGCTTCAAACCATATAGGCTTTTCTTTAGCTTGCAAACTTGATTCTCCTTTCCTTGTATTGCAAACCCCTCTAGTTGTTGCATGTAAATGTCTTCCTCCAATTCACCATGAAAAAATGCTATTTTTTCATCTAATTATTCAA
>NW_011501993.1:0-13270 GCF_000495115.2 Populus euphratica
GGGGTAACCATAAAAAGGAAAAAAATCTAAACCTAAAGATTTTCCTCCTTCTTTCAGACCGCCGCTCCCCCTTTTTCTTTGGTTCTCTCCTAAACCAAAGCAAGCCCTCTTCCTTTGTCAAACCAGCCATCACAATTCCCCTTATTTTCCTCTCATCTTCAAGTCCCAGCCAACAAACTAGCTCCATTTCTCTTTCCTTTTCCCCAACTCCTAGAACCAGAGAGGGACTCATCTCCATAAACAAATGAGTGCATATTATGCTTCTGTGTTTTTCCAACCATCTGTTTGGTAGCTGCCTAAGGCGTAAGAATCCCCTACTTGAGGTTTTAAAATTAGGTTTGGTTGTCCTAGGAACATTTGCTATTGTTTGATGGCCATATCTTCATTCAAGAGATGATTTTTTTTGGGTTCTTTCACGTCTTGCTCTGTTTGAAAGAGGGATATACGAAGGTTATGTGGCTAACTTCTAGTGTAGTACCTCAATTTTAATTAAGTGGAAGAGATTATTTACAACACATTTTCTAAGATTTGTTAGCTTGGTTACTACTATATTGACTTTTTTGCCTTCAATAATTCAACAAATATTGACTCTGAGCAGTAAAGGTTTCCTTTATGGGTTGCTAAATCATTTTTCGCGTTCTACTTATTTTCATTCCAAGTTCACGAGAAGTCTATTTTGCTGCCGCTTTTGCCTGCAACCTTGTTGGCAATGGAATTGCCTGGTTCCTAGTATTAGCATTTAGAATCTTGTTACCATGCTGGTGGGGGCACAGATCTAGAGATGGAAAGGGCATATATGTAAAGCAGATGCAGGCTGAAGAACTATTAAAGTGAAACATATCTCAACTGAATCAGGTAGCTCCAGTCTCCCATTTATCATTTTGCTTAATATTGATTTGCATTTGCGGTGGGGATTGATGACTTTCAGAATTAAATATGCTTTGAACTTCCAAAAAAAACAAAAAAATTAATGTTTTAATTTGCATATGATCATGTTGTATTTCTTGTGAAAATATAAGAACATGTTTCTACATATTTTTTAGGATTTAATAACTGATTTATTAAAACTTTAAGAATTTGACTAATACGTGGTTTGTTGAATTTAATTGTGATTAAATATGATGTTTGTGTTTTTGACAGAAAATATAAAAAATATTTTTGTGTGTTGCATATGGCCAATACCCTAACATGTTTTGAACGTTTTTTTAAAAAAAATATTGAAAGTTTCAAAAATATGTTTTTGCATGGATTTCTTAAACACAACAAAATTATTTTCTTATATCCAAAATTAATTTCTTTATTGACCAATATTCAAAAAAAGTATACAAATCTTATTTTTTGGGGAATTCATATATTATTCATCGTTAATGTTTGGATAAAGAAATTCCAAAGGGATGAATATCCAAAATATTTAATGGAAATAACTTGTTATTATTCACTGTTAATATTTAGATAAATAAACCCTAAGTGATAAATATCCAAAATAATTTTCTAGGGATAATAAGTCATCACACTTCCTTGAAAGAATCCTTGATTATAATTGAGGATATTTCAATTTTTTTTCACTCCACGGTTTATGAGCCGTGAAAGTGTAAAACACTAAGACAAAAATAAGCTTTTAAAGCGCTCTAGATTTCTAAATTTTTATCCCTCCTATTTGCAATTTACAAGTCGCAAACTTTTGAAATACTAAAGGAAACATGAGCTTTTAAGGCATATGGAATCTCCTTGGATTTCTATCTTAATAAATTTAGTTTGAATCAAACCTAGGAAAACTGATGGGATTAGAAAATACCAACACTATAAAAATTATAAAGCAAACCAAATATCAAGCAGCTTACCTTATGTAGGGCGTACTAAGGGTGCTAATACCTTCCCTTTACGCAATCAATCCCTTATCTTAGAATCTCTGAAAGACCAGTTAGGGTTCTTAGGGACCAAAATACTAGATGACGACTCCTTTATCCACAAATCAAAATAAAAGACCCTGAAATCAATCAAGGATCGCTGCGACACTACGCTCCACTCGCAAGGGTGCGAGAAAAGACTTGAATGACTTGTTGCAGAAATGTGTTCCACCATCACTTATCATGGCTAGAGGGATTCTAAATCGACTTAAGATATTTTCTTTCAAAAACTTTATCATTGTTTTGTTATCATTGTTTCGACTTGAAATTGTCTCTATCCATTTTGAAACATAATCTACTGTGACTAATATGTAAAAGAAACCAAATGATGGAGGAAATGGACCCATGAAATATACACTCTAACAGTCAAAGATCTCAATGACAAGAATAAGATTTAAAGGCATCATGTGAGGTTTTGAAATAGATCCCAACTTTTGACAATTTTTACAAGTCTTGCAAAATGCATGTGAGTCCTTGAACATGGTGAACTAGTAAAATTCATTTTATAAGATTTTTACAATTGTTGAAATCTGAAGGTTTTTGCGTCCTTGCAACCAAGAAAAGAGCTTAGCCTTGCATATCTATTGAACAACTACTCCTAAAGATAAAAGAAAGCATTATTTCTAGTATGTAAAGAGGAGAGTTTGTGTTTCTTCACTTCTAGCTGCTGCCTCCTTTCTTTGATTCTATTGCACTCTCTCTTCTTCTTTTCTTGGCTCTCTTGGTGTCTATTTATAAGCTTCAATGACAGCTCCTCTTGTCCCTTTATCAACAATGGTGGCTGCCAAACTTGGACATTAGTAGTTACCCCCACCACCCTCCCATTGTAGCCTCCTTCTTTGACAATGTCAAGAGGCTACAAATGCTGCACCAACAACCCTCTTTTACTCTCACAAGTTGGCCTTCTTTCTTTGACAATGGCAATATTCTAACTTGCAACTGGTTTCTGGTTGGTGGTTTGAGGTTGGTGGCTACTTTCCTTGACCTTCTAGATTGATTTACTAGAGGGGCTAAATTGCTGAAATTATAACTTGGATGATAGTTTAGAAGCTTCGAAACATAATTTGGACTCATTTCTTCACGAAACCTGATTGCTGGCAGAATTCAATTGTCATCTTTGAAAAATATCTTTGAAAAATCATATATCCCTCATCTGAAATCATTTTTGGTTGAAAGTTGGAGCATTTTTAGGCCTTTAAGTCAGGAATCTAAAAAAATTAAGTTTGCATCAATTGGACTTCTGAATCTCTAGGTATTGAATTTTGAATGACCAAAGGTCAATAGTGGTAGAATGCAAGATTTGACTTTGAAGGATGTGATTTCCATGATCTTCCTCTTTGTATTTTTCTTGCATTACATTTCCAGAAAGGTATGGATGTTAGCTTTTTAGAGCCACTGGAATCACTTCATTTTGATCTCTAGAAATCACGCTCTGCACAAAACATCGACTGAACATCAAATCTGCCAATTATCTCCAATTTACTCCTTTTTGCATTTTTCATCCAAAAGTGCCTTCAAAACATAAAACAAAGAATATCAAGGCATTTTACATATAAAACATGGACAAAACATTAGGTAAATATGGGTGAAACAATCGAATAATATGGTTACATCAAATACCCCCACACTTAGCTCTTTCTCGTCCTCGAGAAAGGATAAATAAAATTAAATTGAAAATAACTATGATCAATCTCTTAATCTCCCATCAATGTCCAAGAGTACAAGCATTATTAATAAGAATATAATAAAACAAGATAGAAAAACATAAATGTTCATGAATTTATTTACATGCAAACTTCAAAACTCAATCAATTGTCGGGATTTAAATGAAATCTATATCATGCCAAAGTGATAGGTCCTCTCATTGATATACACTCCAACACTCATGTGTTTAGGGTTTATGTGTCTAAATCTCTCAAATTCAATCAAAGAGTATGTTCTACCATAAGCTTGCTTTTCAATCTCATCTCCATTATTAATATATTACAAACAATGCATGAATCAAAAGGTCTTATTTTCCGGTTGTAATTGGGCTAAGGTTAAGGTGAGGTAAAAGAGAGTAAAAGAAAAGGTTCAAATCAAAGAAAGTAGAGCATTCCGAAAAATGATATTTCAAACAAGATATTCCATCAAAGCTCATAAATTTTTCATCTTTAATCACCAATGCTTAACTGTTTTTGTTTTTAAGCATAAAATCTTAAGAACATAAAGGAACATTTTTTCTTCTTCTTTTTTTTCTTTTTTGTTTTTTTGTAATTTTGCCCATCTTTTCATCAAGCATCACTTCTTCTGTCTTTTCACATAATTTCCAACCATAATTCCATGAAATATCACAAGTATATGCTCTACTAATCCTTGGCCAGGGGAAAAGGAAAACATATATAAAGTTAAGGCTTATACATGGATAAAGAAAAGATAAATAAGCTCAAAAGGGGCTCACTAAGGATAATATGCTTTAGGTTGGCTTTTTGGTTCAAGTGATTGAAATTCCTAATGCCTTTATCATCTTCATGTATATTTGTAATGGAATATAATCTCAATAAGATATGAAGCAAGTTCTAGAGATACATATCATTGAAAGAATGCACACTCAAAGAATATAATGTGGAAGGCTCAAAAGCTTGCATTGGTATAACACTATAAAGTCAACATGACATATTCTCAAAGTCAATCCTTAAATCAATTAAACCTTAAAATTTGCATGCATACTACTTCATTTGATTTATATCTTCATCTAACTCAATTAATTCTCATACATAATACTCATATGCTCAAAAATCAATAGGAGTTAAAAAGATCAAACACAATTTTTTTTTTAAAGAACAACAAAGAAAACTAAAATAAGAAAATAAAAATTCTCCCAATACCCCCACACTTAAAACACAACATTGTCCTCAATGTTGAAATAAAAGCAAAGGAATATAAGAGAATGACATAAAATAAATTAAAATGCGAAAAGATAAAAGATAAGGAAAAAGAAAGCAAATCTAATTTTTCTTTTTGTGTGCTGGGATGCCTCCCAGTAAGCGCTTTTGTTTTATGTCATTGGCTTGACATGTGGCATGCTCATTCTTCATAGATTGGTTCAGCTAACTCTACAGAAGCGGTGAGTTCTGCCGTCCAACCTTCATAGAAAGGTTTCAAACGATGTCCATTGACCTTGAGTACTTTGCTGGTTTCTAAACTTGTAATTTCAACTGCACCATAAGGAAAAATATTAGAAACAACAAAGGGTCCAATCCAACGAGAGCGCAATTTTCCAGGAAAAAGTTTTAAACGCGAATGATAAAGAAGGACTTTGTCTCCAACATGAAATTCCTTTCTTGTAAGCATTCGGTCATGAAGATTCTTAGTCTTTTCTTTGTAAATTTTTGCATTCTCGTAAGCATCATTTCGAATTTCTTCCAACTCTTGCAGTTGCAATTTTCTTGCAATCCCAGCAGCATCATAATCCATGTTGCATTGTTTAATGGCCCAAAAAGCTTTGTGTTCAAGCTCCACCGGTAGATGACATGCTTTCCCATAAATCATTCTATAAGGTGACATTCCTATAGGTGATTTATAAGCAGTCCTATAAGCCCAAAGTGCATCTCCAAGGCGTAGACTCCAATCTCGTCGGTTAGGTTGCACTGTTTTCTCCAAAATGGACTTGATTTCTCGATTGGAAATTTCAGCTTGGCCATTCGTTTGCGGATGATATGCTGTGGATGTTCGATGAGTCACATGATATTTGCGTAGCAATGCTTCCATGGAACGATTGCAGAAATGAGTGCCACGATCACTGATGATAGCTTTAGGGATGCCAAACCTATCAAATATGTGAGTCCTGACAAAATCTAAAACAACCTTAGCATCGTTAGTTCGTGTGGCTTTCGCCTCAATCCATTTGGACACATAATCAACAGCAAGAAGAATATAAAGATTTCCAAAAGAAGAAGGAAATGGACCCATAAAGTCAATACCCCAAACATCAAAAATTTCACTTACAAGAATATTTGTTAAAGGCATTTGATTTTTATGAGTGATATTACCTGTTCTTTGGCATTTTTCACATGATTTGCAGAAGTGATATGCATCTTTAAAAATAGAAGGCCAATAGAAACCACTTTGAAGTACCTTGTGGGCTGTTCTTTTTGCTCCAAAATGCCCACCACAAGAATGAGAATGACAAAAAGTGAGAATAGAATGAAATTCATCCTGTGGTACACATCTCCTTACTACTTGATCCACACAAAATTTCCACAAGTAAGGAGTATCCCAAAAATAATATTTAGCATCAGCTCGTAACTTGTCCTTTTGGGATGTAGACAAACCTGGAGGGAATTCTTTAGTGACTAAATAGTTCACCAAATCAGCATACCATGGTCTTGTAGAGGAGTGCAACATATACAACTGTTCATCAGGAAATGTTTCTCTTATTGTTTCAGTTGGAATATCATCGGTCCTTAGTCGACTCAAGTGATCAGCCACATGGTTTTCGGCACCTTTTTTGTCTTTGATCTCAAGATCGAATTCTTGTAAAAGCAAGATCCACCTAATCAGTCTTGGTTTGGACTCCTTCTTCTTCAAAAGATACCTGAGAGCTGCATGGTCAGTAAAAATAATGACTTTTGTACCAAGTAGATATGACCTGAATTTTTCAAGAGCAAACACCACTGCAAAAAGTTCCTTTTCAGTTGTATGGTAATTGCATTGTGCTCCATCCAACATGCGAGAAGCGTAGGCAATAACATGCAAATTCTTCCCAATTCTTTGCCCAAGCACAACTCCTACCGCATAGTCACTCGCATCACACATTATCTCAAAAGGTTCATCCCAATTTGGTGGTTGGATGATAGGGGCAGATGTGACACGTCTCTTAAGCTCATCATGAGCATCTTTACAGGCTTGATCAAACACAAAATCCACTTCTTTGGCTAATAGTCTGCATAAAGGTGCTGTAATCTTCGAGAAATCTTTGATAAAGCGTCGATAGAAACCTGCATGACCTAGAAAAGAACGAACTTCCCTCACGCATGAGGGGTAAGGCAATGATGAAATAACATCTATCTTAGCTTTATCAACTGAAAGGGTAGAATTGATTTAAAACTGGAATTCATTGAGTGATGAGTTACCTTTGGAGTGTTGGTCGATGTTTTAGTTTGTGGAGGAGGATGATGTTCCTTCCTCTCAGCATGATCGCACTAACATTCTCTTTTGGATTCAATGCCTGGGAAGGCAATTTTCCATTCATTTATGCCTCCAATTTCCCTCTACTTGAAGCTACTTGCCCCATTTGCTTCTCCAAGTTGTGAATACTTGACCTTGTTTCCTGTTGAAAAGACATGACATTTTGTTGCAAGGTAACAGTATTAGAAGCCAAAGTTTTCATCATCTCACGAAGATCATCATTGGATGACGACCCAGTAACATTGGAGTTTGTGAATGGAGGGGGTTGTCTTGCATGATAGTTCTGTTGGGGTTGAAATCCATGGGGATGAAACTATCGGCCTTGATTGCCTTGTTGGGATGGGTTGCCATAGTGTAAGTTGGGATGATCTCTCCATCCGGGATTGTACGTGTTGGAAAAGGGATCATATTTACGCTGGGGCTGTCCATTGAATGCTCCATCAATTACATGAGTTTGTTCAATGTAATCTTCTTGCATTGTTGGGCATATAATTGAAGCATGTCCTTGTAAGAAGCATATGCTACAAACTTTCACCTGCTGCACATTTCCACAAGCCAAAGAACGCACAAGAGAAGTAAGATCATTAACTTTATTCTCAATGTTAGAAATACTTACCTCATTTACGCGTTTGTTGGAGAAGTCTCCACGAGTGCCAAACTGTTTTGAGTTAGCTGCCATGTTTGAGATCAATTAGCGTGCAGCCTCGGGTGTCTTATCCACCAATGCGCCTCCACTTGCAGCATCAATGATACTACGGTCAGTAGGCATTAATCCTTCATAGAAATATTGAATGAGCAACTGATCGGGTATTTGATGATGAGGACATTGAATGCACAGTTGCTCAAATCTTTCCCAATACTCAGAGAGTGTCTCTCCATGAGATTGCCGAATCCCACATATTTCTTTCCTTATGTTGGCAACTCGAGATGCTGGGAAATACTTCTCAAGGAAAATCTTCTTCATGGCATTCCAAGTTCCAATAGATCCTGGGAGAATAGAGAAAAGCCATGCCTTTGCTGCCCCTTTTAAAGAGAAAGGGAAAGCTTTCAACTTAACCTGTTCTTCATCAACTCCATTCGGTTTCATGCCAACACAAACCATATGGAACTCCTTGAGATGAGTATGTGGATCTTCTCCTGCAAGGATTACAATAAAGAAAGAGTAAGAGCATAATCTTGATCTAAAAACCAAGATGGCTAAATGTATAGCAAATGCCTCCTTTTATAGGCCAAAATTAGGAACTATTGATTTGTTGACTAATTGTTAAATGGGTGACCATATCTTGACTTGGTAACAATCCTTATCTTCTTGTCTGAATAAAACGTTATTGATAACGTTAGAATTTGAACCAACCTTCCCATGAAAGTTCTAGGAAATTATCTCAACTTTCCAAAGAAAAAAAACATTGAGGTCATTTGGACTTCTAGAACTCGAGATATGGGCTGAACACTAAACTGTATCTGGGGTACAGGATAGATTCGAACTTCTACATTGTTGCTAAAATCTAGACTTCCAAACAATAAAACTGAGTTTTGCCTTCCACGTGAAATTTTTAGTCCTATATCTTAGCTTTCCATCCATATAAAGAAGACCTAAATCTATGATCTAAAGCTCCAGATATGTCCCAATTACCAAACAGTGTTCCGGTTTAGACTACACCAGCCTCTTTTTTTTAAGTTTGGCCCTCTCTTTATCCTTTCAATTTCAATACTTCAACTACTCAATCAATCCTTTCATTTATATGCTTGGCCTAAATTTAGGATGAATATTTACCATAAATTAAAGGTATCTTATGGTATTAGACATGTTATTATAAAACATGCATTAGTTAAGCACTTATTGATACTTCAAGTGCAAATTGATGATATAAAACTTGATAAAAATGTTTTTTTAAGTACTAATCACCACCATCACAACCTTTGTATTGCAATGTCCCCAAGGAAATTAGGTGAGTTGAGAAAGCATTAACATAATTCATTGACGCAGGTTTTGTTTGACCTTCGAAAGCTTCATACGGTGCTCCTGTTATGTTTAAGAAAAAGGCAAATGGTAGCTTACAAATGTGTGTGGATTGTTTTGCATTGAACAAGGTAATGATAAAGAATAAACACCCCGTGTCGCTGATTTAATGCTTGCTTGACAAATTATGTGGGGCTTTTGTTTTCACAAAGCTGGACTTGAGATCTAAGTACTGGAAAGTTAGAGTTGTCGAGGGGATGAGCACAAGACTACTTATATGACAAGATATGATTCATATGAGTTTATGGTTATGCCATTCGGATTAAACAACACTCTAGCTACTTTCTGTAATTTGATAAATGAAGTTCTTTATAGTTCTTGGATGAGTTTGTGGTTATTTATCTAGAAGATATTATTATATTTAGTTGAAGTATGGATGATCATGTAGTGCACTTGGATAAGGTGTTACGTAAACTAAGGGAACACGAACTGTTTGTGAACAAGGAAAAGTGTGAGTTTGCTTGTTCTAAGGTCACGTTCTTGGGGCATTTGATGAGTTTTGGGTAGCTTCGGATGGATTTAAAGAAGGTGCAGGCCATATAGGATTGGGCAACCCCATTGACGGTAACTGAGTTGAGGTCATTTTTGGGTTTGGCAAATTACTATTGTCAGTTCATAAAATGTTACAGTAAGAAAATAGCTCTTTTGTTGGATTTATTAAAGAAAAATAGATGTTGGGACTGGTCTAGTGAATGTTAACTCACATTTAACAAGCCAGGAAGGGTTGTAATGTCTACTCCAGTGTTGAAACTGCCAGATTTTGAGAAATCATTTAAGGTACACACTGATGCTTCGGACAATGCAACAGGGGGTGTTCTAGTATAGGAGGATCATCTAGTGGCTTTCAAGAGTTGAAAGCTAAGTGAGGCAGAATAGAAGCATTCCATATATGAGAAAGAAATGGCAACCATAGTGCATTGTCATAGCATGTGGAGAGTGTATCTATTGGGGGCGAAGTTTGTGGTTAAAATGGATTACTTGGCTAATAGATTTTTCAAAACTCAGAAGAAATTATCATAGCAACAGACTAGGTGGCAGGAATTAACACGATCAAAGAGTTGATGTCTTATCCCAAATGCAAGAGTGTCAAAGTAATAAATAACCCGGCAAGACTGGGGTTGAACCATAAGGAAGTTAACAATATAAATTATAAATAATAATAATAAGAACAACAACAACAACAACAACAACAATGATGGTGGTGATGATGAGTTAAAGAGGACGTTGATATGTAAGATTAATGTGGAGATTATACAATGATAAAAACAAATGTCAAGGTTAGAGGATACACTAATAGTATTGGAGATAAGTAAAGTATAAACTCTTTATAACTTATCAACATGATCATACTAATCATCTTATTTATGTAACACTATACTTATAAATTTTATCAAGTATTCATGATGCTAACTTATGTTAACAACAAATCATGTTCCTCTCATAGTAACGATGTTGGCTGAAGACTATGAAGAATCAAGTATTTGATGTACCAAGTGTTATACAACACAAATCTAGATTAACCATTTAACAAGCAAGTTATTAAGAATTAATAAGATAAAAATGATAAGACATGTTAATAGCAAGTTATTCAAGATATAAGCATTGAAGTCCATATTGAGTTTATGTTATACTTATCCTAATAACATTAGTAAAATCTTTTCACCTTAACATAATTAACTTAATTAGACATTACCAAGAAGAAAAACATAAATAAACAATATAAGAACATAAGCATGATATAAGTTAACTAAGTATAGTAAAGGAAATGAAAAGCATGAACAAGAGATTAATGAAAGCAAAACTTAAGTATTACAACAATATAAAGAGAAAGAGCAAGAACATGATCTTGATATGGAAAACAAGATGTTACTTCGACACTCCTGCACTTGGAAAAAGACATCAATCTTTTAATCGTGTCAAATGGCAAATGTCTTCTTTTATATGCTAAAATTTAGAATTATTCATGTGGTAATTGGTAATTGATGTAGTGGCCAACTATTGATTTAGTGGACTTGGTGGACAACAACACTGAAGCATTTTGGCTGGATGAAATGACATTGATGCAATCAGAATTTGGCAAAGTGTTCTGTATAAAAGTTGTTGAAAATTATCTTTTCCTTCCACCCACCAAATTTCACGTCATTTGGCCTTCTAGAACTCTAGTTATAGGTAAACTTGAATTTAAAAATGGAAAATTGGGGTCTTTCCATTCTATGAAAGTATTTCTATCCATATAAACCAATCTGAAATCCAAGATCTATAGCTCTAGATATGATCTAATGACTAAACAGTGTTCAAATTTGAATTGAATTAACATCTCCTTTCTAAACTTAGCCTTTTTTTTTTATCCTTTCACTTCTAATAGTTAATCACAATAATCAATCACTTGAATTGTGAAAATACCCGCATTTAAAATGAGCATTTACCATAAATTAAAGCTATCTTATATTATCAGACTTGTTATTATAAAACATGCTCTAGTTAAGGAGTTATTGATACTTCAAGTGCAAGATGATGATATAAAACCTTGATAAAAATGCTTTTTTAAGTACTAATCACATCCTCCAACTAATTTATTACTAGTCCTTAGTAACCAAAGCGTTAAAATAGAAAAATAATTTGTAGGTTTCATAAAGCAAGACGTTCATCATTTAACTTCCATTAAGCTATGTAAGTAAACAAACTCTCGCTAAATTTATATATATATGCTTCATACTATTGAAACAAGATATTAATAAACTCTTTTTTTATATGCTCAATCTATGAAAATATAGATTATGGGGCCTTTATTAGAAGCAAACAATATTAATGATTAGTACTTAAAAGTGTATTTTTATCAAGGTTTTATATCATCATCTTGCACTTGAAGTATCAATAACTCCTTAAATAAAGCATGTTTTATAATAACATATCTAATAATATAAGATACCTTTAATTTATGGTAAATGTTCATTTTAAATATAGGCTTATCACATAAATGAAAGGAGTGATTGATAAGTTTAAGAACTAAAATTGAAAGGACAAAGAGATGGCTAAATTTAGAAAAGAGATACTGGTGTAGTCCAAACTGGAACAGTCGGTGCAATCCAAACCGGAACACTGTTCGGTAATTGGGTCATATCTGGAGCTACAGATCTCAGATTTAGGTCCAATTTATATGGATGGAAAGGTAAGACATAGGCCTACAACTTTCATATGGAGCCCAAGATCTAAAAAGGCCATTATCAAGTCCAAATTGTAGCAACAACAAAGAAGCTCGAATCTGTCTTCCAGCCCGAGCACTGTTCGGTATTTTGGCTATATCTGGAGTTCTAGAAGTCCAAATGAGCTGAATTTTTTACACAAGAAAGCTGAGACAATTGCCTACAACTTTCATGTTTTCGAGTGGCTCTAATTTTGATGTTTTCAATGATGTTTTTGGTAGACAAGAGAAGATAAGGATTGTCACCAAGTCAAAAGTTGGCCACCCACTTATCAATTAGTCATCAAATCAATAGTTCCCATTTTTGGCCTATAAAAGGAGGCATTTGCCATGCATTTAAGCATCTTGGTTTCCATATCAAGATCATGCTCTTACTTTCTCTCTTTGTATTTTTTGTATTGCTTATGTTTTGTTTTCATTAATATCAAGTTTATGCCTTTCATTTCCTTTCCTTTACTTAGTTAACTTTTATCTTATTTATGTTCTATTTTGTTTATTTATTTATTTTTTTCATTATATTTGGCTAAGTTTATTATGTTAAGGTGAAAAGGTTACACTAATGGTGTAAGAATAAGTCTAATGTAAACTCAATATGGACTTTAATGTTTGATACTAACATGTTTTGTATTTGTTATCTTCTTTACTCTTTAATACTTTGCTTGTTAAATGACTAATTTAGATTTATGATGTATAACACTTGGTACAACAAATGCTCGGCACTTTCATAACCTATATTGTATGGTATAACCAACACTTGTGCTATGAAAGGAACTTGATTTGTTGTTAACATAAGTTATAATCATGAATACCTAATAAGATTTACAAATATTAGCATTAATCGAATAAGATGACTAAAGTAATCATGTTAACAACTTATAATCTGATTGGAACCTTCTTTATGTTTGGTTTCTAATTGAATAATAAGAGTTTATACTATACTTATTTGACATACTTGACACTACTAAAAGATTG
>NW_011501993.1:13429-28084 GCF_000495115.2 Populus euphratica
AATAGTAACAATAACAACAACAATAATAATAGCAGCAATAATAATACTAATAATACTACTACTACTACTACTACTATTATTATTATAGTTATTGTTGTTATTGCTATTATTGTTGTTTATAATTGTTATTTATAATTTCTTAGAGACCACATGAATCCCACAAGAACAAGTGCACCATCATGCATAGTTTTTCCTCCTGATGCATCTCATTTTAATTTTAAACCAGGTATTATTCAACTTTTACCTTCTTTTCATGGTTTGGAATTGGAAAATCCATACTTGCATTTAAGGGAATTTGAGGAGGTTTGCAACACATATAATAATTTAAATTGTAGCATGAACACCATCAGATTAAAGCTTTTTCCTTTTTCATTAAAAGATAAAGCTAAAACATGGCTACAAAATTTAAGACCAGGATCCATTCGTGCTTAGGATGAAATGCAATAACAGTTTTTAAAGAATTTTTTCCCATCCCATAGAACAAACTGTTTCATAAGACAAATCACCACTTTCACTCAAAAACCAGGAGAAACATTTTATCAATGTTGGGATAGGTATCGAGACTTGATTAATACCTGGCCTTATCATGGTTTTGAGATATGGAGATTGGTTTCACATTTTTATGAAGGCTTAACACCTAAAGATAGGCAAATAATTGAATTAATGTGCAATGGAACCTTTAAAGATAAAAACTCTAATGAAGCAATGGAGTACTTAAACTTGCTAGCTAAAAATGCTCAAAATTAGGATATTATAGGCACGTATGAGGTATCGAGTAAAATGCAACCTCATACATCTAGTGGAATTATGTACAACCTTAGGGAAGATCATGACCTCTAAGCCAAGTTTGCATCTTTAGCTAGAAAAGTTGAGGCACTAGAATTGAAAAAAAGTGGTCAATTAAAATCTGTTCAAAACATTGTGTATTAAATATGTGAAATAAATAAACATTCAACCAATGATTATCTAATTTTGCCTTCTTTTAAGGAATATCTCCATGAATAATCCCATGTTTTAAACAGTTTCCAAAAGGCCTAACCACAACTCATACTCGCAAACATACAACCCTGGTTGGAGAAATCATCAAAATTTTAGTTGGAAGAATGACAATGCACAAACTTCACAGTCACAATTTCAAGCACACTATAATTTCCAAAATTCTTATAGATATGCATCTCCTTATGCTCCACTCTACAAGAAATTTTGACGAAACTTTGTTTGCTTTTATTAAAATGCAAGAGACAATCAACACTTAACTTGCTTAAAGCATAACAGATTTTAAAGATACTCTTGCAAAATTCATATCTACTCTCAGTTTTCAAGAGAAAGGTAAGTTTCCATCTCAACCACAACAAAATCCAAAGGGCAAAACAATGCAAATGCAAGTAGTTTTGGAAGTTAACATATGTATCAAGTGTATAGAAATGGCAAGTTTCTTAGGTCATCACATAATTTTTTTTTTGTGTTTTTGGTGGATCTAGTCCTGAAAAAGAAAAGAAGTTTTTAGAATGAACAAATCATCTTGGTCAGGTGCTAGCTGAGAGAAATATTCATTTAGTGTATGGGGGAGGCAATCTTGAGTTAATGGGAGGCGTGTCAATAACTGTGTTTTAAGTTACATGTATATATATTTAAAAAAAACAAAAAAAAAAGAAGTAAAAAATCCTAACCCAAAGAAGTTAACCTTAAACATTAGAACAAAAATTTTGTTTTCTTGCAAGAAAAGCCCTATAACTATGTGTTAATATATTAAGAACAAAAGAAAGGTTTATTAATATCTTGTTTAAGAAGTATTAAGCAAATATATAAATTTAATGAGAGTTTGTTTATTCAAATAGATTAATGAAAATTAAATGATAAATACCTTACTTTGTGGAATTCACAAATTATTTTTCTATTGTAACGCTTTGATTACTTGAGACTAGTAATAAGCTGGTTGGGGGGTGTGATTAGTACTTAAAAGTTTATTTTTATCAAGGTTTTATATCATCATATTGCACTTGAAGTATCAATAACTCCTTAACTAAAACATGTTTATAATAACATATCTAATAATATAAGATACTTTTAATTTATGGTAAATGTTCATTTTAAATGCAGGCCTATCACATAAATGAAAGGAGTGATTGATGAGTTTAAGAACTGAAATTGAAAGGACAAAGAGATGACCAAACTTAGAAAAGAGATGCCGATATAGTCCTGGTTTAAAATTAAAATGAGATGCATCGGGAGGAAAAATTATGCATGATGGTGCACTTGTTCTTGTGAGATTCATATGGTCTCTAAGTGTTCTAGCACAATTATTCTCATTATTCTCATTATGAAGTGATTGATTATCTTCTTCGACCATATTTTCTGAAAATGATGAGGATACCCTACATAGTCTATCACTTAATGTATGTGACCACACTCTCATGCAAGTGTAGGAATAAAATAAAAGGAAGAAGAAAATAAAAGAAGAAGAAACAAGAGAAAAGAAATAAAGTTATATACAAGAAAAGTGAAAAGAAAAAATAAAATAACAACTATAATTTATACAAGAACTTACCTCCCCGGCAACGATGTCAAAAACTTGACACGACTAAAAGATTGACGTCTTCTCCCAAGTGCAAGAGTGTCGAAGTAATAAATAACCCGGCAAGACCGCGGTTGAACCACAGGGAGGTTAATTGTATAAATTATAAATAACAATTATAAACAACAATAATAGCAATAATAACAATAACAACAATAACAATAATAACAATAACAACAATAGTAACAACAACAACAACAACAATAATAGTAGTAATAATAATAATAATAATAATAATAATAATAATAATAAAGAAAAAAAAAGGAGAAGACGAAGAAGAAAATGAGAACTTGGAGATGGAATATTACTATAAGAATTAAACAATGATAATAACAAATATCAAGGTTAGAGGTTCCACTAATGGTATGTCAAACAAGTATAGTATAAACTCTTATTATTCAATTGGAAACCACACACAAAGGAGGTTCCAATCTGATTATAGATTGTTAACATGATTACATTAGTCATCCTATTCGATTAATGCTAATACTTGTAAATCTCGTTAAGCATTCATGATTATAACTTATGTTAACAACAAATCAAGTTCCTTTCATAGCTCAACTGTCGGTTATACCATATAGTATGGGCTATGAAAGTGCCAAGCATTTGTTGTACCAACTGTTATACAACATAAATCAAGATTAGTCATTTAACAATCAAAGTATTAAAGAGTGAACAAGATAACAAATACAAAACATGTTAGTAGCAAACATTAAAGTTCATATTAAGTTTACACTATATTTATTCTTACACCATTAGTGTAACCTTTTCACCTTGACATAATAAACTTAGCTAGACATAATGAAAGAAAGAAAAATAAATAAACAAAATAAGAACATAAATAAGATAAAAGTTAACTAAGTAAATGAAAGGAAATGAAAGGCATAAACTTGATATTAATGAAAGCAAAGCATAAACATTACAAAAAATACACAAAGAGAAAGCAAGAGCATGATCTTGATCTGGAAACCAAGATGCCTAAATTCATGGCAAATGCCTCCTTTTATACACCAAAATTGGGAACTATTGATTTGATGACTAATTGATGAGTGGGTGGCCAACTCTTGACTTGGTGACAATCCTTATCTTCTCTTGTCTGCCCAAAACGTCATTGATAACGTCAAAATTGGAGCCACTTGAAAACATGAAAGTTGTAGGACATTGTCTCAGCTTTCTTGTGTAAAACATTCAGCTCATCTGGACTTTTAGAACTCCAAATATAGGCCAAATACTAAAAAGTGCTCGGGCTGGAAGACAGATTCGGGCTTATTTGTTGTTGCTACAATTTGGACTTGAAAATGGCATTTTTAGATCTTGGGCTCCATATAAAAGTTGTAGACCTATGTCTTACCTTTCCATCCATATAAAGTAGACCAAAATCTAAGATCTACAACTCCAAATATGACCCAATTACTGAATAGTGTTTCGGTTTGGATTGCATCGGCATCTCTTTTCTAAGTTTGGTCATCTCTTTGCCCTTGCAATTTAAGTTCTTAAAGTCATCAATCAATCCTTTCATTTATGTGATAGGCTTGCATTTAAAATGAATATTTACCATAAATTAAAGGTATCTTATATTATTAGATATATTATTATAAAACATGCTTTAGTTAAGGAGTTATTGATACTTTAAGTGCAAAATGATGATATAAAACCTTGATAAAAATGCACTTTTAAGTACTAATCAAGTCCAAACCAAAACATCATTTGGTAATTAGGTCATATCTGGAGTTGTAGATCTCGGATTTAGGTATACTTTATATAGATAAAAAGGTAAGACATTTTTAATATGGAGCCCAAGATATGGAGCCCAAGATAGATCTCGGATGTTATCAATGATGTTTTAGGCAGACAAGAGAAGATAAGGATTGATACTAACATGTTTTGTATTTGTTATCTTTTTCACTCTTTAATACTTTGCTTGTTAAATGACTAATCTAGATTTATGTTGTATAACACTTGGTACAACAAATGCCTAGCACTTTCATAAGCCATATTGTATGGTATAACTGATACCTAAGCTATGAAAGGAACTTGATTTGTTGTTAACGTAAGTTATAATCATGAATGCTTGACAAGATTTACAAATATTTGCATTAATCAAATAAGATGACTAATGTAATCATATTAACAATTTATAATCTGATTGGAACCTCCTTTGTGTTTGGTTTCTAATTTAATAATAAGAGTTTATACTTTACTTGTTTGACATACCATTAGTAGATCCTCTAACCTTTATATTTATTGTTATCATTGTTTAATCTTTTCGTTAATCTTCCATCTCAAAGTTCTCATTAACTTCTTTATTATTATTGTTGTTGTTATTATTATTATTATTATTAGTATTAGAATTAGTATTAGTATTACTACTATTATTATTTTTATTATTATTGTTATTATTATTACTATTGTTGTTGTTATTGTTGTTGGTGTATTATTGTTATCTATAATTTATACAATTAACCTCCTTGTGGTTCAATCCCAGTCTTACCAGGTTATTTATTACTTTGGCACTCCTGCACTTAGGAGAAGACATCAATCTTTTGATCGTGTCAATTATGTTCTAATGTTTATGGTTAACTTTCTTAGGTTGAGATTATTATCTTTTATTTTTATTTTTTTAATATACATATAACTTAAAACACAATGCATCTTTAACCCATATAATGAGCTTTCGGCTAATAACTTCCAAACTAGTTTGTCTTAGGGCATTAGGTGTTGAGACACTCCTTTGACCTTAATAACTCAGGTTGTAGATATTGATACATAGATAGTGCAATGTTTGATTCTCTCAAGCTTTTCTCCTCAACCGATGTAAGCATTGGGCTAATAACTCCCCAGTTAGTTGACTTTAAGGTATTAGGTATTAAAACATTCCTTCGGGCTTAATTGCTTAGGTTAGGGAGGTTATGAAACCAAACTTATCTATGTTTTTATTTATTTTTTAATTACATTTATTATCATTATTTTTTTCTTTTCTTTTTTTTGCAAATTATATACTATCCATTTTCTTTAGTTGTTACCTTTAATAAAAGAGCATAAATAATATAATAATATAATATACAACCCACAATCATATGTTAAAGTGTGTGTGAAAATGAAGGTTTAAAAATACTTGTTAAATGAGTATATAAGAAGAAGCAATTGATAATAATACAAAAGTTTGTAAACCTGAATATTTTAACAAGTATTATGATAGACTTTATTAAGAATGTTTGCTAGGATGCATCTCAAGAGTTACTTTAATAAAAGAACTCATTGACTCTGTCATCCTAATAACAATGGTTTTGCAAATAGAAAACATAGTTAGTAAAAAACAAATTTAAGTATCAACTACTACCCCTTTCCCCCAATCAAAATGAAATATTATCCCTAATGTCCTAAGGTAGAAAGATGGAGTATAGAAGACATCACCTGAAACAACAAACACTGACAAACCTGAAACACACTTAAATAAATATAAGAAATAACAAAACAAAATAATAAAACACAAGGCTTCAAAAATAAAGCCTCAAATCCAATCTAAGCTTTTTACGGCTCATGGAGGGATCAATTACAGGAGTGAAAGATTACAGTTAGTCAATCAATAGTTTAACAATAGCAGCAGAGATTATGATTTATCATGCTGAAGATGTTAGGAATTCCTGTTCCACAGCAAGATCAAGAAAAGACAACAACATATTATAAAAACCATTAATATTTAACAAACCTATAGGTTTATAGTGAATGTGAAGCGCCCAAGAGGAAATATGAAAGATCTCTTCCAATATGTCCAGACCACTTAGCAAGGCAATGAAGGCATCAACATGTTTAAACATTGTATTCATTCGATCAAACATTATGGAGACTTGTAGTTCCTCTCCAATTATTGTTTGAATAATATTCCCATTTGATAAAGCTTTGGGGACAACCCCCAAAACTTGACTACCTCCTAAAAATACAGTTATTAACACACCCCCTATTAACCCAAGGCTACCTCTTTTATACACTAAATTAATCTTTCTCGTAACTAATACCTGACCAAGTTGATTTGCTAATTCTAAAAACTCTTTTTCTTTTCCGAGACTAGATCCACCAAAAACACAAATATTTTGTATTTGATGACTTGAGGAACTTGTCATTTCAACACACTTTGATATCTGTGGAATGTGTGGGTTGAGTAGAAATGAAGGGAAGGAAGATAATATTTTATAAATGAGAAATTGAAAATGCAATCATACCACCTATACTTAGGCCAATTGGAGTCTCTCTCTCTCTCTCTTTTTCTTTTTTTGTATTACTATCTTTTTTTTGAAAACATGTGTATGTATAAGTTGTTAACATGTGTATGTATAGGTAGATGTGATTGTGGCTCATATCTTTCCTTGGTTTTATGTCCACGAAAGGCTTAAATGCCCTTAATGGGTCGGGATAGGCTTCCCATCTAGTTTTCTTAAAAAATGGCAAACATGGTCTTTTTTAGTCAGATTTCTATGACCATGTAAAGCATGTTCTTTATGAAATTATGGCCATAAATCATGAATTGCACGATGAACATCTCCACTAGGGTGTGCTCAAGAGTTAATAAAAGATGATCTAAAGACTCTATACTTAGGCCATCCTTAATGAAATGTATTTTATCTTCACGATTTATAGATACCATTCCTAAAGAATGACATTTTGCATTACAAGTCCATCTAGCACATCTATGACAGACTTTCAATTGTTTTGCATGACGTTTCTTTGCAAAAGTGTTTTTACCTATTCTAGGTATGTATGAAATGAAAGAATTGGAGGACTCACCTGATAATCGGACCTTTACTTTAATTAGCCAACGAATATCTTCAGGAATTCCATGGTTCATTACCAATCTTAATCTTGCACATCTAGCATGGTAAATTTTTGTAATCACATTCTAAGGTAGAGCGGGAAAATACTTTTTTAATTTTTCAAGAGTGGTGTCTATTTTCAAATGAGAAGAGATATACAAAAGGGAGAAAGAGTAAAGAATTGCATAAATATATACACAGATATCAATTATTGTGGGAAACTAAAAAAACTGAATAAGTCACGGAGTACCGTTATCTGCCATTTGACCGAAGAGAACAAAACTAGCAAAATAAAGGTCACGCTAAAAAGAAACACAAAATCAATGTGAGAAAAAGAATCAATCTTTATATAAAGAATCACACAATTCAATAGAGTCATTTTCAATTAAAAATTTGTCAAAGTAAACTTTCAAACAATGCCCATTTACCTTGAAAACTTTATCATTCTTTCGATTCCCGATATCATAAGCCCCATATGGATACACATGTTTCACAATAAAAAGGACCGCTCTATCTTGATCTTAGAGACCACATGAATCTCACAAGAACAAGTGCGTCATTGACACGACTAAAAGATTGATGTCTTCTCCCAAGTGCAGGAGTGTCGAAGTAATAAATAACCCAGCAAGATCGGGGTCGAACCACAGGGAGGTTAATTGTATAAATTATAGATGACAGTAATAAACAACAACAACAGTAACAACAACAACAACAATAATAATAGTAATAGTAGTAGTAGTAGTAGTAGTAGTAATAAAGAAGAAGGAGAAGAAGAAGAAGATGATGAGAATTTTAAGATGAAATATTAACGTAAGGATTAAACAATGATAACAATAAATGTCAAGGTTAGAGGATCCACTAATGGTATGTCAAACAAGTATAGTATAAACTCTTATTATTCAATTAGAAACCACACACAAAGGAGGTTTCAATTAGATTATAGATTGTTAACATGATTACATTAGTCATCTTATTCGATTAATGCTAATACTTGTAAATCTCATCAAGCATTCATGATTATAACTTATGTTAACAACAAATCAAGTTCCTTTCATAGCTCAGGTGTCAGTTATACCATATAGTATGGGCTATGAAAGTGCCAAGCATTTGTTGTACCAAGTGTTATACAACATAACTCAAGATTAGTCATTTAACAAGCAAAGTATTAAAGAGTGAACAAGATAACAAATACAAAACATGTTAGTATCAAACATTAAAGTCCATATTAAGTTTACACTATACTTATTCTTACACCATTAGTGTAACCTTTTCACCTTGACATAATAAACTTAGCTAGACATAATGAAAGAAATAAAAATAAATAAACAAAATAAGAACATCAATAAGATAAAAGTTAACTAAGTAAATAAAAGGAAATAAAAGGCATAAACTTGATATTAATGAAAGCAAAGCATAAACATTACAAAAAATACAAAGAGAGAAAGCAAGAGTATCATCTTGATCTGGAAACCAAGAGCCTAAATGCATGGCAAATGCCTCCTTTTATAGGCCAAAATTGGGAACTATTGATTTGATGACTAATTGATGAGTGGGTGGCCAACTCTTGACTTGGTGACAATCTTTATCTTCTCTTGTCTGCCCAAAACATTATTGATAATGTCAAAATTGGAGCCACTTGAAACATGAAAGTTGTAGAAAATTGTCTCAGCTTTCTTGTGTAAAAAATTCAGCTCATTTGGACTTCTAGAACTCCAGATATGGGCCAAATACTGAACAGTGCTCAGGTTGGAAAATAGATTCGGACTTCTTTGTTGTTACTACAATTTGGACTTGAAAATGACCTTTTTAGATCTTGGACTCCATATGAAAGTTATAGGCCTATGTCTTACCTTTCCATCCATATAAAGTAGACATAAATCTGAGATCTACAGCTCCAGATATGACCCAATTACCGAACAGTGTTCCGGTTTGGATTGCACCGACATCTCTTTTCTAAGTTTGGCCATCTCCTTACCCTTTCAATTTCAGTTTTTAAATTCATCAATCAATCCTTTCATTTATGTGATAGGCCTGCATTTAAAATGAACATTTACCATAAATTAAAGGTATCTTATATTATTAGATATATGATTATAAAACATGCTTTAGTTAAGGAGTTATTGATACTTCAAGTGCAAAATGATGATATAAAACCTTGATAAAAATACACTTTTAAGCATCAATCACACCCCCCAACTAGCTTATTACTAGTCCCTAGTAATCAAAGCGTTAAAATAGAAAAATACTTTGCAAATTCCACAAAGCAAGGTAGTCATCATTTAACTTCCATTAATCTATTCAGATAAACAAACACTCATTAAATTTATATACCTGCTCAATACCTCTTAACAAGATATTCATAAACCTTTCTTTTGTGCTCAATGTATCAACACATAATTATGGGGCTTTTCTTGGAAGAAAACAAAATTTTTATTCTAATGTTTAAGGTTAACTTCCTTGGCTTGGGATTATTATTTTTGTCTTCTCTTTTTTTTTTAATATATATACATATAATTTAAAACACCATGCATCTTTAACCCATGTAACGAGCTTTCAACTAATGACTCCCAGACCAGTTGGTCTTAGGGCATTAGGTGTTGAGACACCCTTACAAGCTTAGTAACTCGGGTCGCAAATACTGATATGTAGATAGTGCAATGTTTGATTCCCTTAAGCTTTTCTCCTCAACCCATGTAACAAGTGTTGGTCCAATAGCTCCCAAGTCAGTTGACTTTAGGGTATTAGGTGTTAAAACACCCCTTCAGGCTTAATTGCTTAGGTTAGGGAGACTACGAAACCAAACTTATCTACATTTTTATTATCATCATTTTTTTTTCTTTTTTTTAAAAAAAAAATTATATACTATCCCTTTCCCTTTGTTATTACCTTTAACAAAAGAACATAAATAATATAATAATCCAATATGCAACCCACAATCATATGTTAAAATGTGTGTGTGAAAATTAAGGTTTAAGAATACACGTTAAATCAGTATATTAGCAGAATTAAGTGAAAATAATGCGAGAGTTTGTAAACCTGAATATTTCATGAAGTATTATAATAGACCTTGTTAAGAATAGTCATTAAGATGCGTCTCAAGAGTCAAAAGAGCTCCTTTACTCTGCCATCCTAGTAACAACAATTATGCACATGCTTTATGAAATGGAAAACAAATTTTTTTTATCAACTACTACCCTCTCCCCCCAACCAAAACGAGACATTGTCCTCAATGTTCTAAGTTAGAAAGATAGAGTATAGAAGATATCACCTGAAATAACGAACACTAAAAAACTTGAAACACACTTCAACAAATATAAGAAACAACAAAACACAATAATAAAACCAAAAGACACAAAGATTCACATATGAAGGCTCAAATCTAATTTAAGCTTTTTATGGCTTTCCTTAGATGACCAGTTTATATGACTCATGGAGGGATCAATCACAGGAATGAAAGATTATAGTTGGTCAATCAATTGTTTAGTAGTAGCAGCAGAGATTATGATTTGTCATGCAGAAGATGTTAGAAATTCCTGTTCCACAACATGATCAAGAAAAGATAACAACTTATCATAATAACCATTAACATTTAACAAACCTATGGATTTATGGTGAATGTGGAGTTGGGCCCAAGAGGAAATATGAAAGATCTCTTCCAATGTGCCTAGACCACCTAGTAAGGCAATGAAGGCATCAACATGGTTAAACATTGCATTCATTTGAGTCGACATTGTGGAGACCTGAAGTTCCTCTCCAATTGTTTTCCCAATGATGTCCCCTTGTGCTAAAGATTCAGGGATGACCCTCAAAACTTGACTACCTCCTAAAAATACAACTATTGACACACCTCTCATTAACCCCAGACTGCTTCCCCCATACACTAAATGAATCTTTCTCTCAGCTAGCACCTGACCAAGATGATTTGCTGATTCTAAAAACTCATTTCCTTTCCCAAGACTAGATCCACCAAAAAGACGAATATTTCTTATCTAATGACCGGAGGAACTTGCCATGTCTACACACTTCTATATTTGATGAATGTATGGGTTGAGTAGAAATGAAAGGAAGAAAGAGAGGATTTTATAGAAGAGAAATTAAAAAGGCAATCATACCACCTATGTGTAGGCCAGCTGGAGTCTCACATACACTCACTCTCTTTTTATTTATTTATTTATTTTTGAAAAAGCATGTGTATGTACAGGTAGTTGTGATTGTGGCTCACATCTTCCCTTGGTTTTACGTCCAAGAACGGCTTAAACGCCCTTTATGGGTCGGGGATAGGCTTCCCATCCAGTTTTCTTAAAAACTGGCAAACAAGGTCTTTTTTAGTCAGATTCCCAAGACTAAGTTGATCATGTTCTTTATGAAATAGTGGCCATAAATCATGAATTGCACGATGCACATCTCCACTAGGATGCGTCTCAAGAGTCAATAGAAGATTATCTAAAGACTTCTTACTCAGGCCATCCTTAATGAATTGTGTTTTATCTTCACGGTTTATAGATACCATTCCTAAAGAACAACATTGTGTATTACAAGTCCATCTAGCACATCGATGACAGACTTTCAGTCATTTTGCACGATGTTTCTTTGCAAAAGTGCTTTTACCTGTTCCACGCATGTGTGAAATGAAGGAGTTAAAGGACTCACCTGATAATCGAACATTTGCTTCAATCAACCAGCGAATATCTTCAGGAATTCCATGATTCATTAACAATCTCAATCTTGCACATCTAGCACAGTAAATTTTTGTAATCGCATTCTGAGGCAGAGCGGGAAAATACTTTTTCAATTTTTCAAGATTAGTGTCCATTTTCAAATGAGAATTGGAAGAGAGATTCAAAGAATTACACAAAAATATATACAAATATCAATTATTATGGGTAACTGAAAGAACCGATTTAAGTCACGGAGTACCGTTGTCCGCCATTTGACTGGAGTGAGAGAAACTAGCAAAAATCACTTAAAAAGAAACACAAAAACAATGTGAGAAAAACAAAATAATCAACCTTTATCTACAAGATCATTCAAACAAATTGATTCATTTTTACTAGGAAAATTATCAAAGTAAGCTTTCAAACAATGTCCATTTTCCTTAAAAACATTATCATTCATTGAATTCTCAATATCACAGGCCCCATAAGGATTGCTCCATCTTGATCTTAGCTCTCTAGGGAATGCATAGAGTTGAGAATTATAAAACAAAACTTTTTAACCAGTGTCAACTTTTTAACAATTTTCACAAGTTTTGCAGAATGTATGCGTGTCCTTGAACATGGTAGGCCAATAAAATCCATTTTGAAAGATTTTTGCAGTTGTCTTTTCTGACGAGAAATAACTTCCACATACTTCAGAATGACAAAGTTTAATGACACTACTTACCTCATTGTCGGGAATGAATCTTTGAAATATTTGATAAGGATAATATTTGAATAAGTTAGGGTTATCACAATAAAATTTCTTCACTTCATTAAAAAACTTTTCTTTGTCTTGGGTACTCCAATCAGCTGGCAAATCTCCTAAAACAAGAAAATTGATATTTTTATCATACCAAGGCATTGGACTAAGAGAAAGTAAGGATTCGTTAGGAAAGTAATCATCGATTGGTGTGATGTCAGATGTTGAAATTGGTGTCACTTTTGACAAAAGATCCTCATCAACATTTTTAGTGCGTTTTTCATCCGTGATTTCTTCCTCAGAATAAATCATTTGCAAATCTTCATATTCATCTAACTCATTTTTACTTAAAGTAGATTCAAGTTGATCATAAACTAATTCGTCAATATGATCTACTTCTTGTAAATCATTATCATCTCCAGGTTGCTTGCAAATGTTGAAAATATTCATCTCGAATGTCATGTTTCCAAATGATAGCTTCATGAGTCCATTCCTACAATTAATCAATGTGTTAAAAGTTGTAAGAAACGGACGTCCTAAAATAACAGGAAATGAATTACATGGTTCAACAGGTTGTGTCCAAGACAACAAAATCCATAGGATAAATGAATTTATCGACTTATACTAACACATCTTCAATTATTCCTCTACGCACTTTTACAGATTTATCGGCAAGTAAAAGAGTTATAGAAGTTGGTTTTAACTCACCTAGATTGAGACTTTGAAAAACTAAATATGGAAGTAAATTCACACTAGCTCCAAGATCAAGTAAGGCTCTTTCAATTTTATATTCTCCAATAAAGCAAGAAATTATAGGACAACCAGGGTCTTTATATTTCAAAGCATTATTGTTCTGAAGAATATCACTTACTTGTTCGGTTAGAAAGGCTTTCTTTTTCACATTCAGTTTCCTCTTCACAATGCATAGATCTTTCAAAAATTTAGCATAAGAAGGAACCTGTTTAATAGCATCCAGCAAAGGTATATTGATTCTTACCTATTTGAAAGTTTCAAAAATTTCAGAGTTGTGATTGACTTTCCTTTGATTGGTCATGGCTTGAGGAAATGGAAGTGCTGGCGGAGAATCAGTCTTTTCTTCATAATTTTCAGATTCAACCCCTTCCTTACCCTCAGATATTGACTCATCATCTTTCTTACAAGGTTCAAGAGAGGGTTTTTCAATAACCTTACCACTGCGTAGAGTAGTGACTGATTTGACTTGATCCATGTGTTGGCTTTCGGAACTACTTGCATTTGCATTGTATTGCCCCTTGGGATTTTGTTGTGGTTGAGATGGAAACTTACCTTTCTCTTGAAAACTGAGACCAGATGTTAATTTTGCAAGAGTATCTTTAAAGTCTGTCATGTTTTGAGCAAGTTGAGTATTGATTGTCTCTTGATTTTCAATGAATGCATGCAATGTTTCCTCAAGATTTCTTCTAGGAGGTGGAGCATAAGGAGGTCCATATCCATGAGAATTTTGGAAATTATGGTATGCTTGAAACATGGTTGTGAAGTTTGTGCATTGTTGTTATCACTCTTCCAACTAAAATTTGGGTGATTTCTCCAACCAGGGTTGTATGTTTGGGAATATAGGTTGTGGTTGGCCCTTTGGAAACTGTTTAAAGCATGGGCTTGTTCATGGAGACATTCCTTAAAAGAAGGCAATGTTGGACAATTATTGGTTGAGTGTTCATTTGTTTCACATATTTGACACACAATGTTTTCAACAGATTTTAATTGGCCACTCTTTTTTAATTCTATTGCCTCGACTTTTCTAGCTAAAGATGCAAACTTGGCTTGGAGGTCATGATCTTCCCTATGGTTATACATACCTCCACTAGATGTATGAGGTTGAGTTTTACTCGGTGCCTC
>NW_011501998.1:0-5850 GCF_000495115.2 Populus euphratica
GGTTGTTTAATAAAAATGTGATATTTAAATAGATTATTTAAAAAAAAAACAAAGGAAAAAGACCAATATGAAGCAAAAAACCATTGAAAAAAATCTGAATTAATTGGGTTAAATTGTCAAACCTAAGATCTATGTCATGAAAGTCTGATAACTAAATAGAAAAAAATTTAATATCAACAAACTAAATAAAAAAAAGTTAATTAAAAAGAAGACATCAATCTTTTGACCATGGACTGTACTATGTAATACATAGTGAAAGACATAAAAAGAAAAGAAAAAAGCAAAAGCAAAAACAAAAATTAAAGGCATCAGCCTTTTCATTATGGACAATATACAATATTAAAAGATGAAATCGGAAGAACAAAATTAATAAGAAAAAAAAAATTTGAATCAACCAGGTTAACCTGTCAAACATGGGATCCGTGTCATGAAAGTCAATAATTAAACAGAAAAAATTTAATATTAAGAAACTAAATTAAAAGAATAATTACAAAAAAAATAAAAAGATAAAAAAAAAACTAAAAGCATCAGCTTTTTCACTATGGACTGCACTATATACACCACGAGTTAATTTTTTTTCTTGCATAAAAAATATAAAAAAGAGCTAAGATCTAAGAATGTTATGTCTTTCTGCAAAGATATATCCAAGATCCTTTGGTCTAGTTACAACGCTTGACTCAAGAATAATATTTATAATATTTATAATAATATTAAATTTACACGACTCAAGTTTAAGTGAGTCTGATTGCAATACCGAACCCAAGAGCCTTAGATGTGAATCTGATTGTAAAGTCGTGTCATAAAAGTGTGATAATTAAAGAGATTAATAAGAAAACCAACAAGAAGAAAAAAACTAATGAAGAAAAAATATCTGAATTAACTGGGTTAACCGTTCAAACCATGTTATCTCGTCAAACCTTAGATTCGAGTCATAAAAAATTAATAACTAAATAGAAAAAAAATTAACGGGTTAACCCATAACTAACTGGGTTAACTTGTTAATCTCGGAATACGTGTCATGAAAGTTTGATAATTAAATAGAAAGAAATTTAACATTAACAAACTAAACTAAGCAAAAAAAAATAATTAAAAAGAAAAAAAAGCAAAAAAAAAAAATTTCTGGTTAACTCGTTAAACCAAGTTAACTTGTGAAACTCGAGATCCGTGTCATGAAAATATGACAACTAAATAAATTTTTTTTTTTACCATTAACAAACTAAATTAAACAAAAAAATTTATTAAAAGAAAAAAACACAAAAAAAAACAAAAAAAAACCTATAAAGGCATAAAAAACATAAAAAATAAATAAATAAAAACAGAAAAAAATGAAAACGAAAATAATAATAATAATATAATAATATAATAAATATTATTACATATAATAATAATAATTATTATTATTATATATAAGTATAATTAAAAGGCGTGGGGAAGCTACAGTGCTTTCCCCACGCATTTTAAAATATTACTTAATAATTATCTTCTTAGTACTTAGCTCCAAAACAAAAACGTGGGAAACAACGAAAAGTGACGTGGCGGAGAAAGGAGCGTGCACCGTACGCAAAACACTGAAAAAATAACAGGAGGTGAAATATAGGAGATATTCGTAAAAACAGAAGCTGACACGAGCCAAGCCCAGGGCTCCGGATTCCTTCACGCATCTCTCACTCTCTTCTCTATTTCTTCACGCTTTCCTCTCCTTCCTTCTGCTAACTAACTCCTCTCTGAATCAAAAAATATTCTTAGAATTGTAACGGATTGATCGATTGACGGCGGCGACGGCGGCAATATATGGAGTCGGGTTCTGTTCTCTTTCTGATAATTTGTCGACGATGAAACTGATTAAACGACGTAGTAATGGTATTATCATCTGTGCGAGAAGCAGTTGTTCTAGGAGAGAAGTAGGGACGGTGCTGGGGTGTTCGTCGCCGAGTAAGGCCGTGGCTCCGTTGGAATCGCAAGGAGATGTGTGATTGAGGAGGAGGAGGATGAGATGTTATGAGGTTCAAGATGTCTGATTTTAAGGTGCTTGATCGTGTCAGTATTGGCCTTGGTGGCCGGGTAAGCCAGAAAACTCTATATCAATTTTTTTTTTTTAATCTTTATCTGTTAAATATTGTTAATTTCGTTGTGATTTTCGGTTATTAACACTAAGAATAGTGCTTAATGTCCAAAAGTGATTGTTCTTAGCACTGCTAATTCTGGCATGGATAACTGAATTGGGGTTTTTTTAGGCGGATGAGGTGGTTTTTGAAGCAATAGTGAAGGATTCTAATAGGCTAGCTTTCTTTTCTTATTCGATTTTGTGATATTGTGTGATTATTGGAGGTGATGAGTATCATGTGGAATTGCAGCCCTTGGTATAACATTGAAGTTGTGCTTAGGAAACTTGTCCGTACTCAAGCAAAACGTAGAGGAATGCGAGCAATAGAGGTTTGGGGCTTTGTTTGGAGTTTTCTTTATTTGGTATTTGAGGTTTTGAATATTGCTGTAACTTTGGTGTTGTTGAAGTGTTTTTAGGTGTTGAAGAAGCTGGTTCGCCGTAAACTTATGTACCATTCTTATTCGATGCAATTTCATGGTTATATTTCTTCACCTTCTAGTGGCCGTGGTTCGTTTACTCTGGCACATGGGGCATGTTCTGTTTCTGTGTAAGGTTTTGATATTGCGTATGCATTAAATGTTTCGTTGTGTGAAGCCATTTAGTTATTTATGCTAGGTAGGTTAGTCTTTCTAGGACACCCATGTTGGAGATTTTCTGTTTTTATTGGACAAGCCTTCATTTCTCTGCATGTTGCGTGTGGAAGCAGTTCTTCCCATGTTTCAATTTTTCCATTTGTGAGTTTAGGGATGTGAAAGTTTATCTCTTCCTTTTTATTTTATGGCAGTATCATGGTAGTTTTTCTTTGAGACATTGGCTTCAACAATCAGATTGGCTTCCTACCTTGGAAGCCAATCTTGCATTGGATGAGGAATCTGTCAGGAGGGTGGGAGATGACACGGTTGGAGGACCTGCTGTCTCTCGGCAGTTGCAAATAACACAGTTTTTCTTTGAAACATTGGCTTCAACAATCAGATTGGCTTCCTACCTTGGAAGCCAACCTTGCATTGGATGAGGAATCTGTCAGGAGCGTGGGAGATGACACCATTGGACGACCTGCTGCCTGCTGTCTCTCGGCAGTTGCAAATAACACACATTGATGAGGGATCTCTTGATTGGAGTATGTATATCTTAATTGTATTATTGTATTATCTGTGCACAAATAGTTGCCATTTGTTGTGCACAACTACAGTGTGAGGTGTTTGTTTTGCTTACTTAAGGTGACCTACTTGCAGAGTCATGGACTTTCTGATATAGAGTTGAGGCTGGAGAATGTGCAGATAAGCCCAGTGGATAGGCATATTAAAGTAAATGCAAGCTTCCCCCCCTCTTATGCTGTTTTTTTAATTTTAGATTCTCTGTATTTAGAATTAAATTTGATATATATAGAATAAGGAAAGAAATTCTTGAAGGAAAAGGGCGTTTGAGGAAAACTCTGGTTGATTTATGCTTTCTGATATGACAACACGATGCACAACAATTTCAGTTTACCTATTGAAGTCAGCTCGTGTCCTGATTGGTGACGTTTATCTAACTATAAATAGAGCATCAAAAATAAATACTAGTATTTCCTTCACTTCGGACATTGGCTTCACGGTCATGAATGGTCGAGACTGGCCTAATGAAAAAAGTGATATAACTGGGAAATTGGAAGTTAACTCGTTATTCCGGTTGACATCTGGGAGACGGTTGTATCTTAAGGAGGAAAAGACATCAGAGAAGTTATCCTTTGGGCAACCAAACAATCAAGATTCTTTAGCCCAGAAATTATCAGCTAAAAAATGGGGGAAACTTGTCCCGTATAAGGAGTTTCCATCGAGCCTTCCTGCGGCCAAACTTGTTTCAGCTGACATTGAGGTGACAATGAGTCTCGGGGACAACCTTAATCAAAATGATGTTCCACCAAGCAGTATAGTTCAACAACTTCGCGTGCAAGTTCCGCCTGAGATGTTTGATTTGTCTAGGCTCGTCTGTCGAACATATGTGGACTCCAGACTGCTAGTCCTGCGCGGGGTTAGTGGATCAGCTCTCTTATTTACAAGATCTATGTGTTGATGAAACCAGTAGATGGCCATTCCGTGCAAGTACTGTAGATAGAAATTGCTGTTGGGAATGTAAGTAGCAGTTGTGTTCTTGCTCGTGTAATTTGTACAATCGATTAATCGAAGAAGATCAACCTTTTCCAAATGCAGTGCGGCCTGATATCCGAGTGGCTTGTCAAATGTTGCAATGTTAGAAAAGCTTTATTTTGAAAAATGATCCTAAACCTTAATAAGAAGACAGCCAGCGGTACTCAAGATGATACCAAACAGACTATAAAACCATCAGCTTCTGTCTGGTACGTTCATGCTCCATCGTTTTTGCTGCCACGAACCATTCTCTAGATTCTGACCGACCTAAAATGATGCTATGGCTATTACCAGTCGAGCACACACCTCTAAGATTTATTGCTCATGTCAATCCAATTATAACCTAAATGTCATGTAGTCTTTATTTCACTTGTGATGATGGCTTTCTTAGTTATGATTATAGCTGTCAAACTCTACGTACCTTGCTTTGTTGATTGATTCGGAAAATTCAAGACAGATTAGGGCTGGGTTTTCTTTTTTTAATTGAATTTGATAACATATTGTTACGGACAAATCATTTCAATATGGTCGGAATTTTAGTGATCCGTTTGGAACTAATCGGATAAAAAATGTGACTCGAGGGTGACCCGCTGACCCATATATTGGAAAGCCTCCGGATTTTGTTTAACAATTAAGATCATCATAATTGTCGAGATTCGCCTCCAAAAAAATGCCATCCCTCCGAGATTTTATGAAGACCCAATTTTGGATGAAAAACCAACAGCATCTCAACACCCAGATGTGAAGTATCAAATGATTCAATTCATCGCAACGAGAATCATAAGACTATTTGTGTAAAAACATTGATGTCATTACATCTGATGGAAATATATCTTTTAAGAGTCTAGGGCCGAGATGTAATTATGCATGTGGTGGGGCCCGAGGGTGGATTTGTTTTGCAGGCGCACACCATTCTCACCATCACCTTGACTGTAGCGTCATTGGAAGCCACTAAAAGAAATGAACCGCACGAGCGCCGTTTTTTATGGTTTTGTGAAGAGGATTCCCTGATCGAACCAACATTAATGCTCTATGATTATATCAATATTCTACGTCAATAGGAAGTCGAGGAGGATTCAGGTAATTTATAAACCCTAGCTATATATTATCTCTCTATTTCAAGAGGTGTAATTTCAAGATCAAACCCACTTTGATATCATAATTTTAAACATGAAATAATACCTCTTAAAGAGGCAATCACGCAACGGATTTAAGCCAACATCGTTACTTTCTTTCGTCAAGATGCCAAATATGCAAAATAATTCTCATTTCATATGCAAGAGCGCAATCACATATACCACATAACTACTACTACGTACCCTTGCATGAGAAGTGGCCTCGCGAGCTCCCTATATATTGCGTTATTCAGGGATCAGTAATTCCATATTCTTGAAAGAAAGGTGCAAAAGGAACATCTTGAGAGACCTTAGCAGATGGGATGGCTTTTGAAAGTTAAACATACTAATTGCAGAAGCAGCACAAATATATGAGAATTCAAGAAACTTGAAACTCGCCCAGCTTAGAAATCTAACATATCCCCTAAGCGGGAAACATGGCTGCATTTCATTCACTACTGGATATAGTTAACAAGCCTACCATTAATAACAAGTGTTTCCTGTC
>NW_011501998.1:11408-27957 GCF_000495115.2 Populus euphratica
ATAAATGGCCGCCCCCGAAAGCCTCATGACATGTTTGATGATTAGAATTTGTCTGTTTTTATGTTTAAAAATTGTTTTTTTTAAAAAAAAATTGCTTTAAATTAATTGATAATTAATGATTTTAAATTATTATTTTAATGTGCCAAAATAAAAAATAAAAATTATTATTTAAATATATTTTTATAAAAATTATTTTAAAAAATAACTATCATCTCAATTTCAAACTCTATATTGCAGCTATAAAGGATAAAAAACAGAGTCTTGTTAAATAGAAAATCAATCATTTTAATTATAGAGGGCGCCGCGCTTGCTTTCGCTTGCTATCACTGTAGTTTCAATAAAGTTGAAAGCATTACAATTTACCATGTGAAAATTACTAATTGACTAGTTTATTTTAATACATTAAAGTTTCTTGATTGACTATTTTATTTTAATACAATATTATCACTATAGCATAACTCCATACGAAATTACTAATTTGTAAATATCAACAAACCTTAGTAAAGAAAAGAAAGCTTATCCTCCCTTTTTTCACTATTTTTTATTTTCAAAACATTAAAGAATAATGTAAACTTCGTAAATCACTCATAATCTATACACCTTAATATCTTATGCCACTTTATTTTGATCATAGAAACTCTAAACACTTGAAATGCTAATAATATATTTCCTTAATAGTATATCAATTTCTAACTACATGACTATAAGTAAATCAAAGCTGATTTTTTAATGATTGTTATTTCTTAATACATAACTATAAGTTAATAAATAAACATTAACTGACATCCAATGGCAGCTTAGACATTTTCATTTTCTAACAAAATTTAAATTGCTTATCTACTTTAATTTAAATTGCTTATCTACTTTATAAAGAGACAAAAATAAAGCTTAAAAGAATGATTAAAAGTTCAACTCTAGTTATATACCTAGCTCTAGTTTGTTAAATTCAAGTTTCTTGTTTGAAATGTCTTGGTGATAGAGTGGTGCTCACGACAAACTGACAACGAGAAGCGCAACCATGCATCTTGATCATCTTGAAATGTCTTCGAATTACAGAAGGAATACATTTATAAGCAGCCCCAGGTGTGTCTACAATTAGCATTTCTAAGTTCTCTACTGTCATTCAGATGGATTCATCGGTTATGACTCTTTGAAGCCAGTGCCTTGAGTTATTAGCTGGAATTTTTGAAAGTTTCATATTCTGAGCATAGAGAAGCGCAACCATGCATCTTGATCATTTATCAGAGGCTTTGTGAACCTATAAAGTACCCTGTTTTTCTAGGGAAGCACAAGAATGAGATGGAACAACTAGCGTTACTAATTAATTTCCTGTTACTTGAAAGATATCTTAGCGTGCTTCTATTTCTATTTGAACTACTAAATGTTTGCATGTAAACTCAATATATATCTGGTGTTGGTTTACAGCTCGCAATGCCATTACATTGACAATGTAAACTGACTGGTGAATTTTGATGTGATAGCGTAATAGGCTTTCCTATTTTATCGAATTTATGGAGATGCTGAATGCTCATTCAAGGCCAACGGTTAGCAATTATCTGCTTTGTTCGTAGCTTTTGTAGATTCACTAATTCTCTTGCTCTCTCCAAAGAGTCGTATGGGTCTATGTCTAGTTGCCTTAAAGATATTATAACTTGTATCATCCATCCCCTTTTCTTTCAAAATTCTTCTTCTAATTTATGGTCACTCGTTTTGTTAAGTGAACACTTTATGTGAAATGGTCTAACTGCTAAATGCATTGATACAATAGAAAGAAAAAGAAGCTAGAAACTTATTTGATTCTGTAGCTGTTGTACTTCTTCAGCAGCCAATATTCTTTGGATTCTTCCTTCTGGTAGAACATGAAACATTTTATTGATTGATTATGCTTTTACCATCTATCTCCAATGAGCTCGGGATCGAGGCCTTGTTATTCTCAAAGGTTACTTAATATTGAAATTTCTGCTCTATTTCAATGTGCAGAACTGGTTGGAGTTGCTTCCAGGAAAATGTCATCTATTATACTGTACTGGGAGACAAATAGGATTGACCCTTCGTCAGCCTTCTGCTCGTGTCCTGATTGGTGATGTTTATCTAACTATAAATAGAGCATCAAAATTAAATACTAGTATTTCCTTCACATCGGACATTGGCTTCACGGTGATGAATGGTCGAGACTGGCCTCATGACAAAAGTGGTATAACTGGGAAATTGGAAGTAAACTCTGTATTCCGGTTGACATCCGGGAGACGGTTGTATCTTAAGGAGGAAAAGACATCAGAGAAGTTATCCTTTGGGCAACCAAACAATCAAGATTCTTTAGCCCAGAAATTGTCAGCTAAAAAATGGAGGAAACTTGTCCCGTATAAGGAGTTTCCATCGAGCCTTCCTGTGGCCAAACTTGTTTCAGCTGACATTGAGGTGACAATGAGTCTCGGGGACAACCTTAATCAAAATGATGTTCCACCAAGCAGTATAGTTCAACAACTTCGCGTGCAAGTTCCGCCTGAGATGTTTGATTTGTCTAAGCTCGTCTGTGGAACATACGTGGACTCCAGACTGCTAGTCCTGCGCGGGGTCAATGGATCAGCTCTCTTATTTACAAGATCTATGTGTTGATGAAACCAGTAGATGGCCATTCCGTGCAAGTAATGTAGATAGAAATTGCTGTTGGGAATGTAAGTAGCAGTTGTGTTCTTGCTCGTGTAATTTGTACAATCGATTAATCGAAGAAGATCAACCTTTTCCAAATGCAGTGCGGCCTGATATCCGAGTGGCTTGTCAAATGTTGCATTTTTATAAAGCTTTATTTGAAAAATGATTCTAAACCTTAATAAGAAGACAGCCAGCGGTACTCAAGATGATACCAAACAGACTATAAAACCATCAGCTTCTGTCTGGTACGTTCATGCTCCATCGTTTTTGCTGCCACGAACCATTCTCTAGATTCTGACCGACCTAAAATGATGCTATGGCTATTACCAGTCGAGCACACACCTCGAAGATTTATTGCTCATGTCAATCCAATTATAACCTAAATGTCATGTAGTCTTTATTTCACTTGTGATGATGGCTTTCTTAGTTATGATTATAGCTGTCAAACTCTACGTACCTTGCTTTGTTGATTGATTCGGAAAATTCAAGACAGATTAGGGCTGGGTTTTTTTTTAATTGAATTTGATAACATATTGTTACGGACAAATCATTTCAATATGGTCGGAATTTTAGTGATCCGTTTGGAACTAATCGGATAAAAAATGTGACTCGAGGGTGACCCGCTGACCCATATATTGGAAAGCCTCCGGATTTTGTTTAACAATTAAGATCATCATAATTGTCGAGATTCGCCTCCAAAAAAATGCCATCCCTCCGAGATTTTATGAAGACCCAATTTTGGATGAAAAACCAACAGCATCTCAACACCCAGATGTGAAGTATCAAATGATTCAATTCATCGCAACGAGAATCATAAGACTATTTGTGTAAAAACATTGATGTCATTACATCTGATGGAAATATATCTTTTAAGAGTCTAGGGCCGAGATGTAATTATGCATGTGGTGGGGCCCGAGGGTGGATTTGTTTTGCAGGCGCACACCATTCTCACCATCACCTTGACTGTAGCGTCATTGGAAGCCACTAAAAGAAATGAACCGCACGAGCGCCGTTTTTTATGGTTTTGTGAAGAGGATTCCCTGATCGAACCAACATTAATGCTCTATGATTATATCAATATTCTACGTCAATAGGAAGTCGAGGAGGATTCAGGTAATTTATAAACCCTAGCTATATATTATCTCTCTATTTCAAGAGGTGTAATTTCAAGATCAAACCCACTTTGATATCATAATTTTAAACATGAAATAATACCTCTTAAAGAGGCAATCACGCAACGGATTTAAGCCAACATCGTTACTTTCTTTCGTCAAGATGCCAAATATGCAAAATAATTCTCATTTCATATGCAAGAGCGCAATCACATATACCACATAACTACTACTACGTACCCTTGCATGAGAAGTGGCCTCGCGAGCTCCCTATATATTGCGTTATTCAGGGATCAGTAATTCCATATTCTTGAAAGAAAGGTGCAAAAGGAACATCTTGAGAGACCTTAGCAGATGGGATGGCTTTTGAAAGTTAAACATACTAATTGCAGAAGCAGCACAAATATATGAGAATTCAAGAAACTTGAAAGTCACCCAACTTAGAAATCTAACATGTCATCCTAAGCGGGAAACATGGCTCCATTTCATTCACTACTGGATAAAGAACAAGCCAACCATTAATAACAACCAACGTGTAGTTTAGTGGAGTAGAATTACGACTGAGGAAACTTAGCAGTGTAGAATTACGACTGGGGAAACTTTGCAGCGTAGAGTTACGACTGAGGAAACTTAGCAGTGTAGAATTACGACTGGGGAAACTTTGCAGCGTAGAGTTACGACTGAGGAGAAGTAAAATGCATAAGTACAGAAAGGGACTCGATGCAAGCCAGTGCATGAAACCGACACTATTATTTGCTAGCTTGACTTGCAGAACTATTAATTAGGGAAATGGACTAGATCCGTGCGTAGCCAAATGTAGCACCAAAGATCTTGATTGCCTTTTCAGCACGAACTTTGTAAGAGATTGTTGCAGTAGCTCGGTTCTCACGTTTGATAAACCTGACCTTGTCACCAACTCGCAGCTTCTTGCTCTTAACGAATGCAACCCAACCTCTTGTGAGGACTGGCTTCGGGTACTGTCCTCTCTTGCGGATGGAGCATTGAAAGGGCCAAGCTTCGCCTTTCTCGTCTGTAGCTTCAAACTTGACGGCATGGCTGCCTAGTTTGAAAGGTGGAAGGGACCTGAGAAACCTGGTAGGAACTGACAGCCTCTTCTTAGTATCAGTCTTTTTGAGGATCTTGGAGACCTGTGCCATTTTCTAGGACAAGCAAAAGCAGAGCAACTGAAATGGGTTTCTTCTTGCTCGTGGGAGCTTTCCATATGCTTCTATTTATACCAGGACCTGCTACGTAAAAAACAAGCTTGATTTTTCCATCGCGCGATGGTGCAAGTAAATCGTGCGATCCCTGGCGCGGTAGATGGATAGGACAAAAGAATGAAAGGCCTGGCCAAGAGCGTAGGCATGCATGGACTGGAGTGGACTCTACCCAGATCAATCTTTTTATGTAAAGAAAATTTTTAATTTTTATCTGATATAGTAAAAAATTCTAAAAATTTGTGTAAAACTTTTTAATATGATATTTTAACTTAAATTAAAATTTTATAATTTTTAAAAAAATTCAAAAATTTGATAAAAAATTATAATTTGATTAGTTTTATATTATTGAGTGTAATTTTCAATCCGACCATCAGATTGAACTGAAATTTTACGAGAAATTTTAAAATATATAGAATAAAATCTTGTTAAAATTTTTAAAATAAATAAAGTTAGTAGTTCTAACAAAAAAAGTCAAATAAAAACAAAAAAATTCATTAAAGATAAAATAGTTATTTGCTATTAAAAAAATAAAATAAATAAATTTTTTTTTCTTTTATACGTTACCAACTAGGCAGAAACAAAATGAAAAAAAAAAGACAAGAAAGAAAAATAAAGGAAAAATATAAAAATTTTTTAAAGAAAAACTAAAAAAATAAAAAAATAATTTTATAAATTTACAAAGTTTAACTTATAAAATACTAATTTAATATAAAAATAAATAAATAAATAAATAAAAAATAAAATATTTTATTTTTCGATTCACGTGAAATTATTATTTTTTAGATTGCTACCTACATTGGAAACCACTCTGGCATTGGATGAGGAATCTGTCAGGAGGGTGGGAGATGACACGGTCGGAGGACCTGCTGTCTCTCGGCAGTTGCAAATAACACACAAATTGATGAGGGATCTCTTGATTGGAGCATGTATATCTTAATTGTATTATCTGTGCTCAAATAGTTGCCATTTGCTGTGCACAACTACAGTGTAAGGTGTTTGTTTCGCTTACTTAAGGTGAACTACTTGCACAGCCATGGACTTTCGGATACAGCGTTGAGGCTGGAGAATGTGCATATAAGCCCAGTGGATAGGCATATTAAAGTAAATGCAAGCTTTCCCCCCTCTTATGCTGTTTTTTTTTTTTAATTTTATTTTAGATTCTCTGAATTTAGAATTAAATTTGATATATATAGAAAAAGGAAAGAGATTCTTTAAGGAGAAGGGCGTTTGAGGAAACTCTTGTTGATTTGTGCTTTCTGATATGACAACACTTGACAACAATCTCGGTTTATCTATTGAAGTCAAATTTTATTTCTGGTATTGGACCTCTTCAACAGCATCGAATAATGGGAAATTTTGGTGGTTCTAGACTTACGGTTGAGGAAAGGTAGCACAAATATTGAGGAACGAAACAACAAATGAATAAATCAGCACCATTGAATGACTGCACCTCCCACATGCGCTATCCACTGTTTTCTGCTCCATAACTTTCTGCTCCATAACATGTGAAGTCTTTCTTGCATTGATGTCTTACTTTGTGAAACTTCTGAACTTCCAACTTTATAGGGGGGGATACTAGGGAATGCTGCTGACTCGTATGCATAGATAACAGAGCTCCTGATGTACTGAATTCTGTTTCATCCATGTTGAAAAGATGTGTAGGATTTATGATGGAAAAAATGGTGCTGCGGGAACTCATGGATCCATTAATTTTCATCAAGTTCAAATCATTCCTCATGAAGGTATAACATGCTAGTCCCCCTTTTTTTTTTTTTTTTTTTTTTTTTTTTTTTTTTTAAATTTTTTTTTTTTTGTTTTTTTCATGTAAAGCTTTTGGATTAATCAATCCAGAACCTGGTGCATTTTTTTGTTGACTTGCATTTCGTCTCTTGATAAGCTCAAGTTTCTCTTCATTAATTTCTACCCGTTTCTGTAGGAAAGCTGAACTTGTATTCATGTATATTATTCATGTCTTTAAATAGGTATTTTATACATTACAGGTCATTGATACTTGTTATATATATACATGATTTGATGCAGGAATTATGGAAATCATGAAGTAAATAAAACAAAGAATTATAGCATGTAGAAGATTCGTGCAAGATTTCTGCACTTGAATCCTACATGGAATCTCTGCATATATTTTCATATCTCTTCATCCCCTCTAAAGCTCAAGGCAGGGCTGGACTGAGGCAAAGCTTGTCACGATTAATGTAAACATTGCAGCACAAAGTGATTTGATAAAAATATCTGTAATTTGATCGGATCTTGAAATATAAGCCAAAGAAAGAGCTTCACTTGCAACTCGTTTTCTAACAAAATAGACATCTATTTCAATGTGTTTTGTATGATGATGGAATACTGGATTTTTAGCCATATGGATGGCACTAATACTATCACAGTAGAGCTTAGAAGGAGGAACACAATGGCTAATATTTTTGAGTAAATGAACGATCCACATTAGCTCAGCTGCAATGGAAGGTAAGGCGTGATACTCTATCTCAGTTGTCGATCGAGACACAGTGGCCTACTTCTTAGCTCCCCAGGATATCAAATTGGTGACTAAAAAAATGGCAAACCTAGTAGTGGAACATCTTTCATCCCTATAGCTAGCCCAATCTGTGTCACAAAAACCACGAAGTTCATGAACATGAGTGCGAATGTAGTGAAGTTCAACATTAAGTGTCCTCTTCAGATACTAAAAAATTCTTTTTACAGTAATAAGATGAGTATCATAAGGTGTTTGCATGAATCTACAGACATGATGTATAGCAAACGAAATGTTTGGTCTGGGTGAGGTATTGTAGAGAACCAGCCAAACAACGATAGCGAGAAGGATCAGCTAAGGGAACACCATTAATGATAGACATGGAAGAACCTGATGCTAGTGGAGTGCTTACTGGTTTGGCACCGTCAAGGCCAAACTTTTGAAGAAGAGACATTAGATACCTTGTTTGAGTGACTGTGAATATGGACTCATCATGAGCAATTTAAAGTCCTAAGAAATAATGAATGTCATCAAGATCTTTCAATATGGAAGATAGCAGAGAGATGGGCAATAAGCTTGGTAATCTGTGAAGATGAGCTGCCTGTCAAAAGAATGTCATTAACATAGATAAGTAAGAGAAGAATGTCTTATCCTTGAGTGCGATAAAATAAGGATTGATCATAAGGGTATCGTGTAAATCCCATTTGCTGAATATAGTTATTGAATTTGAGGTATCATGTAAGACAAGCCTGCGTCAATCTGTATAGAGCTTTATAAAGATCACAAACATAATCTGGATGAGATCAATCTTTAAAACCTGGAGGTTGAGCCATATACACTTGCTCCTGTAGATCACCATGAAGGAAGGCATTGCTAACATTTAGTTGTTTGACAGACCATCCTTGAGACATGCCAATGGTGAGGATAAGCCAAATGGTGCTTGGTTTTATAACAGGACTGAATGTTTCATCATAATCAAGTCCTGGTTGCTGTGAAAATCCACAAGCCACCAACCGAGCTTTATATCTTTAATGGAACCATCAGATCATGTTTTGATTTTAAACATCCATTTGCTGTTGATAATATTCATTTTGGCTTGTCTAGGTACCAAGGTCCAGGTTTTGTTGCTGTGAAGGGCATCCATTTCAGCTTGCATTGCTTGAAGCCAATGTAGATGTTGGAGAGCTTGTTGAATTGGAGATGGCTCTTATGGTTGGGCAACAAGGTCAACAATAAAACATGCAGGAATGAGTTGTCATGAAGAAATAAATACCATGGGTTTTAACTTCCCTGTTTGAGTTCGTGTAATCATATGATGCTGTTCTTGTGATTTCTGTTGCAGTGGATGAAGATAGTGAAACAGAAGTGGCAGGTTGAGGTGCTGATTCTTCTTGAATATTTTCAGCATTTTGAACAATTGTTGCTGGATCTTGATGACTGACTTGTGGGGCTGTGGCAATTGATTTTTCTGCCACAGTTTTGAGTAGTCGAGGAAGTGCCTTAATGTTAAACAATTGAGAGGCATATGTATTAGGTTGCTGCATGCACTTCTAGGGAAACTAGAGTTCATTAAATTTCACATAGCGTGATATGTAAAAACAATGTGTCGGTGGCTTAAGGCAGAGATAGCTGACATGATTAAAAGATTGATGTCTTCTCCCAAGTGCAGGAGTGTCGAAGTAATAAATAACCCGACAAGACTGGGGTCGAACCACAGGGAGGTTATTTGTACAAATTATAAATAACAATAATACAACAACAACAACAATAACAATAATAATAATAATAATAATAATAATAATAATAATACTAGTAGTAGTAGTAGTAGTAGTAGTAGTAGTAGTAATAATAATAATAATAATAATAATAATAAAGAAAGAGAAGAAGAAGAAGATGATGAGAACTTGGAGATGGAAAATTAATGTAAGGATTAAACAATAATAATAACAAATGTCAAGGTTAGAGGTTCCACTAATGGTATATCAAACAAGTATAGTATAAACTCTTATTATTGAAATGGAAACCACACACAAAGGAGGTTCCAATCAGATTATATATTGTTAACATGATTACATTAGTCATCTTATTCAATTAATGCTAATACTTGTAAATCTCGTCAAGCATTCATGATTATAACTTATGTTAACAACAAATCAAGTTCCTTTCATAGCTCAGGTGTCGGTTATACCATATATTATGGGCTATGAAAGTGCCAAGCATTTGTTGTACCAAGTGTTATACAACATAAATCAAGATTAGTCATTTAACAAGCAAAGTATTAAAGAGTGAACAAGATAACAAATATAAAACATGTTAGTATCAAACATTAAAGTCCATATTAAGTTTACATTATACTTATTCTTACACCATTAGTGTAACCTTTTCACCTTGACATAACTAACTTAACTAGACATAATGAAAGAAAGCAAAATAGATAAACAAAATAAGAACATAAAAGTTAACTAAGTAAAGGAAAGGAAATGAAAGGCATAAACTTAATATTAATGAAAGCAAAGCATAAACATTACAAAAAATACAAAGAGAGAAAGGAAGAGCATGATCTTGATCTGGAAACCAAGATGCCTAAATGCATGGCAAATGCCTCCTTTTATAGGCCAAAATTGGGAACTATTGATTTGATGACTAATTGATAAATGGGTGGCCAACTTTTGACTTGGTGACAATCCTTATCTTCTTTTGTCTGCCCAAACTGTCATCGATAACGTCAAAATTGGAGCCAGTTGTAAACATGAAAGTTGTAGGCAATTGTCTCAGCTTTCTTGTGTAAAACTTTCAGCTCATTTGGACTTCTAGAACTCCAGATATGGCCAAAATACCGAACAGTGCTCGGGCTGGAAGACAGATTCGGGCTTCTTTGTTGTTGCTACAATTTGGACTTGATAATGGCCTTTTTAGATCTTAGGCTCTATATGAAAGTTGTAGGCCTATGTCTTACCTTTCCATTCATATAAATTGGACCTAAATCTGAGTCTGTAGCTCCAGATATGACCCAATTACCGAACAGTGTTCCGATTTGGATTGCACCGACATCTCTTTTCTAAGTTTGGCCATCTCTTTATCCTTGCAATTTAAGTTCTTCAAGTCATCAATCAATCCTTTCATTTATGTCTTCAAGTCATCAATCAATCTTTTCATTTATGTGATAGGCTGCATTAAAAATAGACATTTACCACAAATTAAAGGTATCTTATATTATTAGATATATTATTATAAAACATGCTTTGGTTAAGGAGTTATTGATACTTCAAGTGCAAAATGATGATATAAAACCATGACGTTATTGATACTTCAAGTGCAAAATGATGATATAAAACCATGATAAAAATGCACTTTTAAGTACTAATCACACCCCCCAACCAGCTTATTACTAGTCCCTAGTAATCAAAGCGTAAAATAGAAAAACAATTTGCAAATTCCACAAAGCAAGGTATTCATCATTTAACTTCCATTAATCTATCCAGATAAACAAACTCTCATTAAATTTATATATCTGCTCAATACCTCTTAACAAGGTATTAATAAACCTTTCTTTTGTGTTCAATGTATCAACACATAATTATGGGGCTTTTCTTGGAAGAAAACAAAATTTTTGTTCTAATGTTTAAGGTTAACTTCCTTGGGTTGGGATTATTATTTTTGTCTTTTTTTTGTCTTTTTTTTTTTAACTCTATATACATATAATTTAAAAACATCATGCATCTTTAACCCATGTAACGAGCTTTCAGCTAATGACTCCTAGACCAGTTGGTCTTAGGGCATTAGGTGTTAAGACACCCCTACGAGCTTAGTAACTCGGGTCGCAGATATTGATATGTAGATAGTGCAATGTTTGATTCCCTTAAGCTTTTCTCCTCAACCCATGTAACAAGCGTTGGGCCAATAGCTCCCAAGTCAGTTGACTTTAGGGTATTAGGTGTTAAAACACCCCTTTGGGCTTAATTGCTTAGGTTAGGGAGGCTACAAAACCAAACTTATCTACATTTTTATTATCATCATTTTTTTTCTTTTTTTTTCATTTTTTTTTCATTTTTTTGTTTTTTAATTATATACAATCCCTTTCCCTTAGTTGTTACCTTTAACAAAAGAACATAAATAATGTAATAATCCAATATGCAACCCACAATCATATGTTAAAGTGTGTGTGTGTAAATTAAGGTTTAAGAATACATGTTAAATAAGTATGTGAGCAGAATTAAGTGGTAACAATACGAGAGTTTGTAAACCTGAATATTTCAGGAAGTATTATAATAGACCTTGTTAAGAATGGTTACTAAGATGCGTCTCAAGAGTCACTTTAACAAAAGAACTCCTTTACTCTACCATCCTAGTAACAACAATTATGCACATGCTTTATGAAATGAAATTTTTTTTTTATCAACTACTACCCTCTCCCCCCAACCAAAACGAGACATTGTCCTCAATGTTCTAAGGTAGAGAGATAGAGTATAGAAGATATCACCTGAAATAACGAACACTGACAAAACCTGAAACACACTAAAACAAAATAAGAAATAACAAAACATAATAATAAAACCAAAAGACACAAAAATTCACAAATGAAGGCTCAAATCCAATCTAAGCTTTTTACGGCTTTCCTTAGATGACCAATTTACTTACGGCTTTCCGTAGATGACCAATTTATGCGACTCATAGAAGGATCAATCACATGAATGAAAGATTGTAGTTGGTCAATCAATTGTTCAGCAGTAGTAGCAGAGATTATGATTTGTCGTGCAGAAGATGTTAGAAATTCCTGTTCTACAGCATGATCAAGAAAAGACAACAACTTATCATAATAACCATTAACATTTAACAAACCTATGGGTTTATGGTGAATGTGCAATTGAGCCCAAGAGGAAATATGAAAGATCTCTTCCAATGTGCCTAGACCACCTGGTAAAGCAATGAAAGCATCAGCATGGTTAAACATTGCATTCATTCGAGCCGACATTGTGGAGACCTGAAGTTCCTCTCCAATTGTTTTTCCAATGATGTCCCCTTGTGCCAAAGCTTCAGGGACGACCCCCAAAGCTTTAGGGACGACTCCTAAAACTTGACTACCTCCTAAAAATGCAGCTATTGACACACCTCCCATTAACCCAAGACTGCCTCCCCCATACACTAAATGAATCTTTCTCTCAGCTAGCACCTAACCAAGATGGTTTGCTGATTCTAAAAACTCCTTTTCTTTCCCAGGACTAGATCCACCAAAAACACAGATATTTCTTATTTGATGACTTGAGGAACTTGCCATTTCTACACACTTCTGTATTTGTTGAATGTATGGGTTAAGTAGAAATGAAAGGAAGGAAGAGAGAGTTTTATAGATGAGAAATGAGAAAGGCAATCATAACACCTATATGTAGGCCAACTGGAGTCTCACACACTCTCTCTCTCTCTTTATTTATTTATTTATTTACTTTTGAAAAAAAGCATGTGTATGTACAGGTAGTTGTGATTGTGGCTCACAGCTTCCCTTGGTTTTACGTCCAAGAACGGCTTAAACGCCCTCTATGGGTCGGGGATAGGCTTCCCATCCAGTTTTCTTAAAAACTGGCAAACAAGGTCTTTTTTAGTCAGATTCCCAAGACTAAGTCGATCATGTTCTTTATGAAATAGTGGCCATAAATCATGAATTGCACGATGCACATCTCCACTAGGATGCGTCTCAAAAGTCAATAGAAGATTATCTAAAGACTCCTTACTCAAGCCATCCTTAATGAATTGTATTTTATCTCCACGGTTTATAGATACCATTCCTAAAGAACGACATTGTGTATTACAAGTCCATCTAGCACATCGATGACAGACATCCAGTCATTTTGCACGACGCTTCTTTGCAAAAGTGCTTTTACCTGTTCCAGGCATGTGTGAAATAAAGAAATTAGAGGACTCACATGATAATCGGACCTTTGCTTCAATCAACCAGCGAATATCTTCAGGAATTCCATGATTCATTAACAATCTCAATCTTGCACATCTAGCACGGTAAATTTTTGTAATCGCATTCTGAGGCAGAGCGGGAAAATACTTTTTCAATTTTTCAAGATTAGTGTCCATTTTCAAATGAGAATTGGAAGAGAGATTCAAAGAATTGCACAAATATATACACAAATATCAGCTTCAAAGAATTGCACACATATATACACAGATATCAGTAATTGTGGGAAACTGAAAGAACCGACTTAAGTCACGGAGTACCGTTATCCGCCATTTGACCGGGGTGAGAGAAACTAGCAAAAATCACTCAAAAAGAAACATAAAAAAGAAAATATGAGAAAAACAAAATAATCAACCTTTATCTACAAGATCATTCAAACCAGCTGATTCATTTTCACTAGGAAAATTATTAAAGTAAGCTTTCAAACGATGTCCATTTTCCTTAAAATCATTGTCATTCATTGAATTCTAAATATCACAGGCCTCATAAGGATTGTTTCATCTTGATCTTAGCTCTTTAGGGAATGCATAGAGTTGAGAATCATAAAACAAAACTTTTTGACCAGTGTCAATTTTTTGACAATTTTCACAAGTTTTGCAGAATGCATGTGTGTCCTTGAACATGGTGGGCTAATAAAATCCATTTTGAAAGATTTTTGCAGTTGTCTTTTTTGACGAGAAATAACTTCCACATGCTTCAGAATGACAAAGTTTAATGACACTACTTACCTCATTGTCGGGAATGAATCTTTGAAATATTTGATCAGGACAATATTTGAATAAGTTAGGGTCATCACAATAAAAGCTCTTCACTTCGTTCAAAAACTTTTCTTTGTCTTGAATACTCCAATCAGTTGGCAAATCTCCTAAAGCACGAAAATTGATATTTTTATCATACCAAGGCATTGGACTAGGAGAAAGTAAGGATTCGTTAGGAAAGTAATCATCCATTGGTGTGATGTCAGATGTCAAATCTGTTGTCACTATTGATAAAAGATTCGCATCAACATTTTCGGTGCTTGTTTCATCCGCGATTTCTTCCTCAGAATAAATCCTTTGCAAATCTTCAGTTTCATCCAATTCATTTTTACTTAAAGTAGATTCAAGTTGGTCATAAACTAATTCCTCAATATGATCTACTTCTTGTAAATCATTATCATCTCCAGGTTGCTTGCAAATGTTGAAAATATTCATCTCCAATGTCATGTTTCCAAATGATAGCTTCATCAGTCCATTCCTACAATTAATCAATGCGTTAGAGGTTGCAAGAAATGGACGTCCTAAAATAACAGGAAATGAATTACGTGCTTCAACAGGTTCTGTGTCCAAGACAATAAAATCCACAGGATAAATGAATTTATCGACTTGTACTAACACATCTTCAATTATTCCTCTAGGCACTTTTACAGATCTATCGGCAAGTAAAAGAGATATAGAAGTTGGTTTTAACTCACCTAGATTGAGACTTTGAAAAACTGAATATGGAAGTAAATTCACACTAGCTCCAAGATCAAGTAAGGCTCTTTCAATTTTATGCTCTCCAATAAAGCAAGAAATTATAGGACAACCAGGGTCTTTATATTTCAAAACATTATTGTTTTGAAGAATAGCACTTACTTGTTCGGCTAGAAAGACTTTCTTTTTCACATTCAGTTTCCTCTTCACAGTGCATAGATCTTTCAAAAATTTAGCATAGGAAGGAACCTGTTTAATAGCATCCAAGGAACCTGTTTAATTAGATCTTTCAAAAATTTAGCATAGGAAGGAACCTGTTTAATAGCATCCAGCAAAGGTATATTGATCCTTACCTGTTTGAAAATTTCAAAAATTTTAGAGTTGTGATTGACTTTCCTTTGTTTGGTCATGGCTTGAGGAAATGGAAGTGCTGGTGGTGAATCAGTCGTTTCTTTGCAATTTTCAGATTCATCCCCTTCCTTACCCTCAGAGATTGACTCATCATCTTTCTCATAAGGTTCAAGAGAGGGTTTTTCAATAACCTTACCACTGCGCAAAGTAGTGACTGATTTGACTTGATCCATGTGTTGGCTTCCGGAACTACTTGCATTTGCATTGTATTGCCCCTTGGGATTTTGTTGTGGTTGCGATGGAAACTTACCTTTCTCTTGGAAACTAAGAGCAGATGTTAATTTTGCAAGAGTATTTTTAAAATCTGTCATGTTTTGAGCAAGTTGAGTATTGATTGTCTCTTGCTTTTCAATGAATGCATGCAATGTTTCCTCAAGATTTCTTCTAGGAGGTGGAGCAATGCAATGTTTCCTCAAGATTTAATGCATACAAAGTTTCCTCAAAATTTATTCTAGGAGGTGGAGCATAAGGAGGTGCATATCCATCAGAATTTTGGAAATTGTGGTGTGCTTGAAATGGTGGTTGTGAAGTTTGTGCATTGTTGTTCTCACTCTTCTAACTGAAATTTGGGTAATTTCTCCAACCAGGGTTGTATGTTTGGGAGTATAGGTTGTGGTTGGGCCTTTGAAAACTGTTTAAAGCATGAGCTTGTTCATGGAGACATTCCTTAAAAGACGGCAAGGTTGGACAATCGTTGGTTGAGTGTTCATTTGTTTCACAGATTTGACACACAATGTTTTCAACAGATTTTAATTGACCACTCTTTTTCAATTCTAGTGCCTCGACTTTTCTAGCTAAAGATGCAAACTTGGCTTGAAGGTCATGATCTTCCCTAAGGTTGTACATGCCTCCACTAGATGTGTGAGGTTGAGTTTTACTCGGTGCCTCATAAGTACCCGTAGTGTCCCAATTTTGAGCATTTTCAGCTAACAAGTCTAAGTACTCCATTGCTTCATCAGGGTCTTTATCTTCAAAAGATCCATTGCACATTAATTCAACCATTTGCCTATCTTTAGGTGTTAACCCTTCTTAAAAATGTGAAACCAATCTCCATATTTCAAAACCATGATGATGGCAAGTACTAAGCAAGTCTCGATACCTATCCCAACATTGGTAAAATGTTTCTCCTGGTTTTTGAGTGAAAGTGGTGATTTGTCTCTTGAAAAAGTTTGTTCTATGAGATGGGAAAAACTTCTTCAAAAACTGTTATTGCATTTCATCCCAAGCACGAATGGATCCTGGTCTTAAAT
>NW_011501983.1:0-28188 GCF_000495115.2 Populus euphratica
TAAGGTTAACTTCCTTCAATCCTTATCTTCTCTTGTCTGCCCTTTATTATTTTTAATTATTTTTCTTTTTTTTAATATATATATACATATAACTTAAAACACCATGCATCTTTAACCCATGTAACGAGCTTTCGGTTAATGACTCCTAGACCAATTGGTCTTAGGGCATTAGGTGTTGAGACACCCTTACGAGCTTAGTAACTCGGGTCGCAGATACTAATACGTAGATAATGCAATGTTTGATTCCATTAAGCTTTTGTCCTCAACCCATGTAACAAACGTTGGGCCAATAGCTCCCAAGTTAGTTGACTTTAGGGTATTAGGTGTTAAAACACCCCTTTGAGCTTAATCACATAGGTTAGGGAGGCTATGAAACCAAACTTATCTATATTTTTATTATCATCATTTTTTTTTACTTTTTTTTGGTTTTTTTAAAATTATATATTATCTCTTCCCTTAGTTGTTAACTTTAACAAAAAAACATAAATATTGTAATAATCCAATGTGCAACCCACAATCATATGTTAAAGTATGTGTGTGTAAATTAAGGTTTAAGAATACATGTTAAATAAGTATATGAGCAGAATTAAGTGATAACAATGCAAGAGTTTGTAAACCTGAATATTTCAAGAAGTATTATAATAGACCTTATTAAGAATGGTTACTAAGATGCATAAGATATGTCTCAAGAGTTATAAAAAGATCTCCTTTACTTTGTCATTATAGTAACAACAATTTTGCACATGCTTTATGAAATAAAAAACACAGTTAGTTAAATTTTTTTTTTGTGTCAACTACTACCCCTCCTCCCAACCAAAATGAGGTATTGTCCTCAATGTCCTAAAGTAGAAAGATAGAGTAGAGAAGTCGTCACCTGAAATAATGAACACTGACAAACCTGAAACACACTTAAACAAATATAAGAAATAACAAAACACAATAATAAAAAAAAAAGACAAAAAAATTCACAAATAAAGACTTAAATCTAATATAAGTTTTTTATGACTTTTCTTAGATGACCAATTTATGCGATTCATGGAGGGATCAATTACAGGAATGAAAGATTATAGTTGGTCAATCAATTGTTCAGCAGTAGCAGCAAAGATCATGATTTGTCGTGCAAAAGATGTTAGAAATTCCTGTTCCACAATATGATTAAGAAAAGACAATAACTTATCATAATAACCATTAACATTTAACAAACCTATAGGTTTATGGTGAATGTGTAGTTGGGCCCAAGAGGAAATATGAAAGATCTCTTCCAATGTGCCTAAACCACCTAGTAAGGTAATAAAAGCATCAACATGGTTAAATATTGTATTCATTCGAGCAGACATTGTGGAGACCTGTAGTTCCTCTCCAACTGTTTTCCCAATAATGTCCCCTTGTGCTAAAGCTTCGAGAACAACCCCCAAAACTTGACTACCTCTTAAAAATACAACTATCGACACACCTCCCATTAACCCAACACTACCTCCCCCATACACTAAATGAATCTTTCTCTCAGCTAGCACCTGACCAAGATGATTTGCTGATTCTAAAAACTCCTTTTCTTTCCCAGGACTAGATCCACCGAAAACACAAATATTTCTTATGTGATGACCTGAGGAACTTGCCATTTCTACACACTTTTATATTTGTTGAATGTGTGGGTTGAGTAGAAATGAAAGGAAGGAAGAGAGGATTTTATAGATGAGAAATTAAAAAGACAATCATACCACTTATATGTAGGTTGGCTAGAGTCACACACACACTCTCTCTCGTTATTTATTTATTTATTTATTTTTGAAAAAGCATGTGTATGTACAAGTAGTTGTGATTGTGGCTCACATCTTCCCTTGGTTTTACGTCCAAAAATGGCTTAAACACCCTCTATGAGTCGAGGATAGGCATCTCATCCAGTTTTCTTAAAAACTGGCAAACAATGTCTTTTATAGTCAGATTACCAAGACTAAGTCGAGCATATTCTTTATGAAATAGTGGCCATAAATCATGAATTACACGATGCACATCTTCACTAAGATGCGTCTCAAGAATTAATAGAAGATTATCTAAAGACTCCTTACTCAGGTCATCCTTAATGAATTGTATTTTATCTTTACGATTTATAGATACCATTCCTAAAGAACGACATTGTGTATTACAAGTCCATCTGGCATATCGATGACAGACTTTCAATCGTTTTGCATGACGTTTCTTTGCAAAAATGCTTTTACCTATTTGAGGCATGTGTGAAATGAAGGAATTCGAGGACTCACCTGATAATCAGACTTTTGCTTCAATCAACCAGTGAATATCTTTAGGAATTTTATGATTCATTAACAACCTCAAACTTGCATATCTAGCACGGTAAATTTTTTTAATCGCATTTTGAGGCAAAGCGGGAAAATACTTTTTTAATTTTTCAAGATTAGTGTCCATTTTCAAATGAGAATTGGAAGAGAGATTCAAACAATTACACAAATATATACATAGATATCAGTTATTATGGGAAATTGAAAGAACCGACTTAAGTCACGGAGTACCATTATCTGCCATTTGACTGGGGTGAGAGAACCTAGCAAAAATCACTCAAAAAGAAACACAAAAACAATGTGAGAAAAAAAAAATCAACCTTTATTTACAAGATTATTCAAATCAGTTGATTCATTTTCACTAGAAAAATTATCAAAGTAAGCTTTCAAACGATGTCCATTTACCTTAAAAACATTATCATGCTTTGGATTCTTAATATCAAAGGCTCCATAAGGATATACATGTTTCTCAATAAATGAACTGCCCCATCTTGATCTTAGCTCTCTAGGGAATAAATGGAGTTGAGAATTATAAAACAAAACTTTTTCACCAGTATCAACTTTTTGACAATTTTCACAAGTTTTGCAGAATGCATGCGTGTCTTTGAACATGGTGGGCCAATAAAATCCATTTCGAAATATTTTTGCAGCTGTCTTTTTTGACGAGAAATAACTCCCACATGCTTCATAATGACAAAGTTTAATGATACTATTTACCTCATTGTCAGGAATGAATCTTTGAAATATTTAATGAGGACAACATTTGAATAAGTAAGGGTCATCCCAATAAAAGTTCTTTACTTCGTTCAAAAAAATTTCTTTGTCCTTGGTACTCCAATCAGCTAGTAAATCTCCTAAAGCAAGAAAATTGATATTTTTATCATACCAAGGCATTGGACTAAGAGAAAGTAAGGATTCGTGAGGAAAGTAATCATTAATTGGTGTGATGTCAGATGTCGAATTTGATGTCACTTTTGACAAAAGATCCACATCAATATTTTCAGTGTGTTTTTCATCCGTGATTTCTTCCTCAGAATAAATTATCTACAAATCTTCAGATTCATCCAACTCATTTTTACTTAAAGTAGATTCAAGTTGATTATAAACTAATTCATCAATATGATCTACTTCTTGTAAATCATTATCATCTCCAGGTTGCTTACAAATGTTGAAAATATTCATCTCCAATGTCATGTTTCCAAATGATAGCTTCATCAGTCCATTCCTACAATTAATCAATGTGTTAGAAGTTGCAAGAAACAGACGTCCTAAAATAACAAGAAATGAATTACATGCTTTAACAAGTTCTGTGTCTAAGATAACAAAATCCACAAGATAAATGAATTTATCGACTTATACTAACATATCTTCGACTATTCTTCTAAGCACTTTTATAGATCTATCGGCAAGTAAAAGAGTTATAGAAGTTGGTTTTAACTCACCTAGATTGAGACTTTGAAAAACTGAATATGGAAGTAAATTCACATTGGCTCCAAGATCAAGTAAGGCTCTTTTAAATTGTAGGACAACCAGGGTCTTTATATTTCAAAGCATTATTGTTCTGAAGAATAGCACTTACTTGTTCGGCTAGAAAGGCTTTCTTTTTCACATTCAGTTTCCTCTTCACAGTGCATAGATCTTTCAAAAATTTAGCATAGGAAGGAACCTGTTTAATAGCATCCAACAAAGGTATATTGATCCTTACTTGTTTGAAAGTTTCAAAGATTTCAGAGTTGTGATTGACTTTTCTTTGTTTGGTAATGGCATGAGGAAATGGAAGTGCTGGTGGGGAATCAGTCTTTTCTTTGCAAATTTCAGATTCAACCCCTTCCTCACCCTCAGATATTGACTCATCATCTTTCTCACAAGGTTCAAGAGTGAGTTTTTTAATAACCTTACCATTGCAAAGAGTAGTAACTGATTTGACTTGATCCATGTGTTGGCTTCCAAAACTCTTGTATTTGCATTATATTGCCCCTTCGGATTTTGTTAAAGTTGAGATGGAAACTTACCTTTCTCTTAGAAACTAAGAGCTAATGTCAATTTTGCAAGAGTATCTTTAAAATCTGTCATGTTTTGAGCAATTGGAGTATTGATTGTCTCTTGCTTTTCAATGAATACATGCAATGTTTCCTCAAAATTTCTTTTAGGAGGTGGAGCATAAGGAGGTGCATATCTATGAGAATTTTAGAAATTATGGTGTGCTTGAAATGGTGGGTTGTAAAGTTTTTACATTGTTATTATCACTCTTCCAACTAAAATTTGAATGATTTCTCCAACTAGGGTCGTATGTTTGTGAGTATGGGTTGTGGTTGGCCCTTTGGAAACTGTTTAAACTATGACTTGTTCATGAAGACATTTCTTAAAAGAAGGCAAGGTTGGATAGTTATTGGTTGAGTGTTCATTTGTTTCACATATTTGACAAACAATGTTTTCAATAGATTTTAATTGACCACTCTTTTTCAATTCTAGTGTCTCTACTTTTCTAGCTAAAGATACAAACTTGGCTTGAAGGTTATGATTTTCCCTAAGGTTGTGCATACCTCTACTAGATGTATGAGGTTGAGTTTTACTCAGTGCCTCATAAGTACCCACGGTGTCCTAATTTTGAGCATTTTCAGCTAACAAGTCTAAGTACTCCATTGCTTCATCAGGGTTTTTATCTTCAAAAGTTCCATTGCACATCAACGCAACCATTTGCCTATCTTTAGGTGTTAACCTTTCATAAAAATATGAAATCAATCTCCATATTTCAAAACCATGATGAGGGCAAGTATTAAGCAAGTCTCGATACCTATCCCAATATTGGTAAAATATTTCTCCTGGTTTTTGAATGAAAGTGGTGATTTGTCTTTTGAAAGAGTTTGTTCTGCGAGATGGGAAAAACTTCTTTAAAAACTGCTATTGCATTTTATCCCAAGCATGAATGGATCCTGGTCTCAAATTTTGTAGCCATGTTTTAGCTTTATCTTTTAATGAAAAAGGAAAAAGCTTTACTCTAATGGTGTTCATGCTACCAATTACCGAACAGTGTTCCGGTTTGGATTGCACCGACATCTCTTTTCTAAGTTTGACCATATCTTTGCCTTTGCAATTTAAGTTCTTAAAGTCATCAATCAATATTTTCATTTATGTGATAGGCCTACATTAAAAATAGACATTTACCATAAATTATAGGTATCTTATATTATTAGATACATTATTATAAAACATATTTTAGTTAAGGAGTTATTGATACTTCAAGTGCAAAATGATGATATAAAACCATGATAAAAATGCACTTTTAAGTACTAATCAATACCCTACAAACTCTACCATTTAATGTACGTGACCACGCTCTCATGCACATGTAGGAATAAAATAAAAGGAAGAAGAAAACAAAAGAAGAAGAAACAAGAGAAAAGAGAAAATAAAATAAATACTACAATTTGTATAAGAACTTACCTCCCCGGCAATAATGTCAAAAACTTGACACGACCAAAAGATTGATGTCTTCCCCTAAGTACAGGAGTGTCAAAGTAATAAATAACCCAACAAGACCGGAGTCGAACCACAAGCAAGTTAATTGTACAAATTATACGCAATAATTATAAACAACAACAATAACAATAACAACAATAACAATAATAATATTAGTAGCAATAATAATAATAATAGTAGTAGTAGTTGTAGTAGTAATAGTAGTAAAGAGGAAGAAGAAGAAGAAGTTGATGAGAACTTTGAGATGAAAGATTAACGTAAGGATTAAACAATGATAATAACAAATGCCAAAGTTAGAGGTTCCACTAATGGTATGTCAAACAAGTATAGTATAAACTCTTATTATTCAATTGGAAACCATACACAAAGGAGGTTCCAATCAGATTATAAATTGTTAACATGATCACATTAGTTATCTTATTCGATTAATACTAATACTTGTAAATCTCGTCAGACATTCATGATTATAACTTATGTTAACAAAAAATCAAGTTCATTTCATAGCTCAGGTGTCGGTTAAACCATACAGTATGGTCTATGAGAGTACCGAGTATTTGTTGTACCAAGTGTTGTACAACATAAATTTAGATTAGTCATTTAACAAGTAAAGTATTAAAAAGTGAACAAGATAACAAATACAAAACATGTTAGTATCAAACATTAAAGTCCATATTAAGTTTATACTATATTTATTCTTACACCATTAGTGTAACCTTTTCACCTTGACATAATAAACTTACCTAAACATTATGAAAGAAAGAAAAATAAATAAACAAGATAAGAACATAAATAAGATAAAAGTTAACTAAGTAAATGAAAGGAAATGAAAGGCATAACTTGATATTAATGAAAACAAAGAATAAACCTTGCAAAAAAAACAAAAAGAGAAAGAAAAACATGATCTTGATCTGGACACCAAGATGCCTAAATACATGGCAAATGCCTCCTTTTATAGGCCAAAATTGAGAACTATTGATTTGATGACTAATTGATGAGTGGGTGGCCAACTCTTGACTTGGTGACAATCCTTATTTTCTCTTGTCTGCCCAAAACGTCATTGATAACGTCAAAATTGTAAGAACTTGAAAACATGAAAGTTGTAGAAAATTGTCTTAGTTTTTTTATGTAAAAAATTAAGATAATTTGGACTTCTATCACAACAGATATGGGCCAAACACTAAATAGTGCTCGGGCTGGAGGACAGATTCAGAATTCTTTGTTGTTGCTATAATTTGGACTTGAAAATGGCCTTTTTAAATCTTGAGCTCCATATGAAAGTTGTAGGCCTCTATCTTAACTTTTGATTCATATAAAGTAAACCTAAATCTGAGATCTATAGCTCCAGATATGACTCAATTACCAAACAGTGTTTCTGTTTGGACTGCACCGACATCTCTTTTATAAGTTTGGCTATCTTTTTATCCTTTCAATTTTAGTTCTTAAATTCATTAATCAATCCTTTCATTTATGTAATAGGCCTGTATTTAAAATAAACATTTACCACAAATTAAAGGTATCTTATATTATTAGATATATTATTATAAAACATGTTTTAACTAAGGAGTTATTGATACTTAAAGTGCAAAAATGATGAATTAAAACCTTGATAAAATTGCACTTTTAAGTACTAATCAAGACCACATGAATCACACAAGAACAAGTGCACTATCATGCATAGTTTTCCCTCTTAATGCATCTTATTTTTATTTTAAGCTAGACATTATTCAACTTTTACCTTCTTTTCATGGCTTAGCTTTAGAAAATCCATACTTGTATTTAAAAGAATTTGAGGAGCTCTGCAACACGTATAATGACTCAAATTGTAGCATTAACACCATCAGATTAAAGCTTTTTCCCTTTTCTTTAAAAAATAAAAATAAAATATGGCTTCAAAATTTGAGAACTTGATCCATTCGTGATTGGGATGAAATGCAACTATAGTTTTTAAAGAAGTTTTTCCTATCTCACAAAACAAACTCTTTTAAAAGACAAATCACCACTTTAACTCAAAAATCAGGAGAAACATTTTACCAATATCGGGATAGGTATCGAGACTTGCTTAATACTTGCCCTTATCATGATTTTGAAACATGGATATTGGTTTTATATTTTTATAAAGGGTTAACACCTAGAGATAGGCAAATGGTTAAATTGATGTATAATGGAACTTTTGAAAATAAAGACCCTGATGAAGCAATGGAGTACTTAGACTTGTTTTATAATTTTATGTTCTAAATTCTAATTTGATACTATAAAATAGGTTGCATGATTTTTGGTATGACATAGAAAAAGAAAAAAGATATATGAGAGATAATGGTTTTAAAAGATGGAATGAGGTGGTGGTTTGGCGGCAATTCAAACTGCCATTCATCTTGGAGGATATATGGATGCAATATATTGAGCATGTGACGTCTGAGTGGTTTGTGTAAAGCTAATAGTCCGGTGCTGACAACCAGAACCGATAAATTCATGGTTTAGTGACCACGCACATCGGCGGCTCTGTCCCATTTTGTGCATATGCAAAGCGGATGGTAATATTAATTTAAATGAAATATATCGTTAATTAATTTTTTGTTGCTTATAAATATATTTAACTTGCAACCTTTTTTTTCCTTTACAAGTTATGTCTCTTAAACGTGAGCTACGCTCAATGGAGCTATTTGTATAGATGCACATGCAGAGTCAAGACCGCCAAAAAGGGGTACAATAGTTCTTGGACAACCATGCTCAACACTATATGGTATGTTTGTTCAATCGTTTTATTTCTTAAGTTATTATTTTCTTGAATTGAATATAATGATTTTTTTAAAATTTTCAAGAGGCCGCTAGTTGAGGGAGAGATATGGGGATAATCCTTTGACCCATCTGGATTTGTGGATGGAGCATCGTTTGGTAGAATCGATAAAAATAGGGTCTACATGCTCTACAACACTACAACCAAAAACATGCAGGCAGCTCATAGTGTCTCAATCGTTGGGAGCTCTCCATCAATATCGAGCACCTAGTCTGAGGGGTTCATGGCCTTAAAACAACAATATGAAAGACTCTTGATGGATTATGATCAGCTTCGTCAAATGGTCATGGAGATTAGATTAAGGATGGGTGATGATACATGTACAACCCCTTTTTGGCTATCCGGCTCCAGGAACAACCAGTCTCCTCCTCCTCCTCCTCCTCCAGCTTCGCCGTTATTCTAATTTAATTTTGTTTTTGAAACACATTAAATTTGTAATAAATATTTGGATGAATGTTATTTAACATTATTTTTATATTTTTAATGTTTAATACAATTTTATTTGGGTTAATTAGTTTTTCTACTATTAATAAATATTTTTTAAAATATTTTAAATCAATACCGACAGCCTTATAGATGGAACCAGGCCGTCGATATTTTACCAAGAGTTGCAAAAAAATTACCACCCATGCCACAATGATCGACAAATTTATTCCATCAATATTTACCATTGCTATTTGCATCAGTATTTTATAAAGAGTTTTGAAATATTTACTATCCATGCCACACTCACCGACAGGCATTCTGTCAATGATTATTATTGGAAATATAGATGGAACATGTTCGTTGGTAAAGTTCACGCTGAAATTTTTTTTGGTGTGTTTCCCGTCTCTAAGATTATTGGTGTTTGGTTTTTTTTTACAGAATCAGCTATGGAACAGGGAATTACCGACAATCAATATTCAGATAAAAATATTCCATTGATGAAGCCGTCAAGAAAAATATTACTGATAAATTATATACCTTACATGCATGGAATAAATCTATTAATAAAACTATTCAATGGTGCAGTAAATTAATAATCAAACAAACAAATTGACTTAAAAATTGTAGGACTTTTTGTATAACCCATGGCTCCTAATTGGGAATATGGTGCTCGTGGCACATTTTGTTTCATAGGATGAGAGTTTGCAAGTTGTTCTCCGGCTGGCCCCTGCGATAAAAACCTCTGGGAGGGCATGGGCTGGTATTGGTAATGTCACCTTTTATTTTTTATATATCCAATTGTAAATTATATGTAAAATTGTCATTTTCTATTTTGTGGCCAAACATCTATTTTGAGTAAAATTTCGGCACATACAAACTTGCTACTTCAAGCCAATAGAACCTAATGTTTGTCTCATTCGTGACAAGATGATTCTACTTTAAGTAGAGTTGTAAACTTGTAAGAAACGAATTTGAAATGGAGATTTTACTTATTTATCCTCTCTTATATATTTTGTGTCATTAAGATTTGAGAGTAATAATCGTGATTCTTAAACGTGACAGAGGGAAGTCACGGGTCACAGGTTGTGTATGATTGTAAGAAAAATATTGACGAAATGAAATATATAATTTTTTTTTTATTTTTTATTAATAAATTTATTAATAATAAAAAAATTTATTATTAACAGATAAAAAATTACCAATAAATTTTTTCTAATGAATCATTTTTATCGGTAATTTCATTTATAAATTAATTACCAATAATATGATAATATAAATACTAACAAAAAATTCCATTTGTAAATATAACAATTATAGTAATATTAATCTACATGATTAGCCCATATTTAATTTTAAAAAATATAAAAATATGATGTTTTTTTCTGTTTAAAATGTGATATTACTCCATCTAGCCAAAACTATTCAGACTAAAAAAGTTTTAAAAAATAAACAACGTTACGATTTCCTTATAGATGTCTTCATACACATTGAGGCCGCATATAAATTAATATGTACGCATGATGAAGAAAGTATTTGTCAAAAGGAATTGAAAGAAGGATAGATAGGAGAGGAGGGATGGAATGTATTTGTCATTTGATAAGGTATGGATGTACAAAAAAAAAAATTGAAGAAATGAAGGGATCCCTTCAATCCTTTGACTCGTATCCTTTCCATTGTATTTTTTTATAATTTTTCATGCTTTCAACTTTGATTGATTAACTCTCATCGTTTTCCTTACTTGTTGGTCTAACAATTGGATCAATATTAAGTCAATCTTTCTTTATTTCACATCCATTCTTCTACATTACATAATCTATCATTATTTCTATCCGTTCCTCCTGACAAGCATAGTTGAGAAGAGAAATGAATGGAATGAAGTTAAAAGCACTTCCCTTGTTAGAGATTGAATTTTTCTGTTTTGTTAATCATATGGCGCCACTGAAAGAAATTAAGGGCTTGTATGTGCAGCAAGACTCACAGAATTAAAATAATATAGTTTTGGTTCCAATAATTAAAAGCTAGAGTTCTTCCCTAGCTAATATTATCCTTTAATTTTGAAACATAGTTTTTTTTTTTTTGGGGGGGGGGGGGACAAGAACAATAATGGAGGCCAAAAAATGAAGTGCTAATTAATTCCTCTTCTTGAAAGAGATAAATTATATATCAATATTGGATCAAATTGACAAAGAAGATTTTGAATCTAAATCATGCTAGATTTTATTGAAGATCTCAAATTAGTTACTGATTAAAGGAAGAGCAGTGAAATTAAGGATGGAGGGAATATGGCATTCCTGCAAATTCAATTTCAATTAGCTTGATATAAATTGGCTTAAAAATTGTTGGACTTTTTGCAAAATCCATGGCTGCTAATTGGGAATATGGTGCTCGTGGCATCTTTTGTTTCATAGGATGAGAGTTTGCAAGTTGTCCTCCAGCTGGCCCCTACGATAAAAACCTCCTCTTCTGGGAGGGCATGGGCTGGTATTGGTAATGTCACCTCTCATTTTTTATATATCCGATTGTAAATTATATATAAAATTGTCATTTTCTATTTTTGTGGCCAAACATCTATTTTGAGTAAAATTTCGGCACATACAAACTTGCTACTTCAAGCCAATAGAACCTAATGTTTGTCTCATTCGTGACAAGATGATTCTCCTTTAAGTAGAGTTGTAAACTTGTAAGAAACGAGTTTGAAATGGAGATGTTACTTGATTTATCCTCTCTTATATATTTTGTGTCATTAAGATTTGAGAGTAATAACCATGGTTATTAAACCTTGAACCTGATACAGGAAAGTCACGGACTAGAAGTTGGATATGTTAACTGGGATTTACTATAATTAATTTAAATTTTTCTTAAAAAAGCCTATTAATAGATTGTTGGTTAACTTGAGTTTTGAACTGAATCTTATTTATTTTTTATTATGAAACTAAAATTGTACCATATCTTGAGTCGAACAGTTGAAGCAGTTGAGCCACCAGGGTAAACATTAAGTGCTGTGGATTTCGAACTGATAGGAATGGCTTGATAATTAAGATGCATGTTTGTCTCATTCCCGGTGAAAGCTTGTCCAATTTCAATGGCTCCTCTTTAGTCTTTACAAGTTTCGTAAAATTAATAGAGTGCAATGTAGGCATTTGGAATTCCATTGGTACTGCTCCACTGAGACTTCCATGCAAATTGGATGTGATGGTCCTCACCACTTGCTCCCAAAAGAGATGGCATCACTTTACGTTGTTGCAAGGTAATTAAGCAAGAGAGTTTTTGGCTATAGCTTCACATCTCTCTCATAATTTACACGGAAAAAGCAAAAACCGCAGCCACATTTGACATTTCATTCCAAAAGGATGCATAATAACTTTAAGCCTTCAATTTTGCTGGTCAGTGAACTTGTTCATGACAACACACACACACACACATTTCCATGCCATCAAGAAAAATGAACTCACCGACAGATCCTATATAGAAATGGGGATAGTTTGTTTTGCATGTATACTTGTAACCTTGAAAAATAAATAAATTAGAAGACGAGTTAATTAAAAAAGAAAGCCACTTTCCATTCCCAAAAGAAATTGTAGATCAGAAGTTAATTTACGTCACGACGCTGACACAGACTCAATAATCAAGACCTTATTTCAAGCACTTAATTACGTACAATACATTGGCTATAAAATTCCCTACCAAGCACTCACAGCTTATATATGATTAAGAATTAAACACTCATATATATCCCCAAATTAGAGAAGAGCTACGATACAACAGTACATAAACAAAACCAAAACGATCGACAAAGAAAAAAGAAAAAAAGGACACAAATTAAGGACTAAAATGCAGACAAACATGAATAAAGGGCTATATATGAGTACTTAACGCACTACATATCCCTCACTTCAAACATATTGCGGTTTTTGACGACAATATCATACATGTGCATGGACTTGAACTTGTTAAAATCCTTAGGGAGAGAGATGAGATGGACTGTGAATCTTATGTGGAATTGAAGGAGATCCGGATCATCATAGTACCTTTCCCACCCAAGTGAAGATAGCTTTCGTTCAAGAACAGCATAAGAAGTTATAACCTCATTACTTGGAGTGTGAACTAGCACTTTTCGCCTAGTATTTGACCCTTGCCGACTTCCATCTAATGATTCAGCTCCTGGATTCTCCACCAGCCGAACCACGCCATTCTTGAAAACCCAAACACCAGACATTTTCCAATGCTGCCGAGGATAAAGATGGAGTGAGAGTTTCTATATGTAAGTGTATGTGAGTGTGTTCAAGGTTTTGTAAGTTTGGGATGGAGTTGGTCATGGGATATCAAGGTATTTATAGAGGCAAGTTTGTGTTCGGTAATTGTGATGCTTGAAAAAGTGTTTTCAATTGTAAATACATAATTAAAATAATATTTTTTAAATTTTTTTAATTTATAACATTAACACATGAAACACATTAAATACATTCAAAAACACTAACAAATATTAATTTTAATTTGATAAAAACAATTCAAAAACTATTTTAAAAAGCAAATTAAGAAAAAAAAAAAACTCTAATACTAAAATCTTGGGTCAGGGTTTCATTAGGGACATATGTAACATCAATTTAATGTGGACCATTTTATCGGATTGAGAAGAATCCTTCGCATTTTCTTTATCCAATTCTTTCGTTAACCCCTCACGATGGGAATCTTTGTTTTGTTTTTGAAAGGAAGAGAGAGAGAGTGATTGATGGATTGGAACCTTGTTTTCGAGGGAATCCTAATATTAAAAGACTTTACAAAGTTTCTATTTTTTAACGAAAAGCTATCAAAATTTGTACACTATAGATCAGCATTCGTATCTGGGGCATCACGTATAAAGAAGAAAAAGGATGTTCTGGGGAATCGATCATGGAAACTGTACTTAATTTTAAATGAAAATCTTAGGGGTGATTTCCTTAAATTAATGTAATTAGTAATTACTTGCGTGTGCATAATGATAACGTGTTTAAGGTTTGTCATAAAGAGATGAAGATGCTTTAGATGGTAAAATCACTTCTTATTATCATCGGAAGTAAAAACCATTTAAGATTAAATCTTACAAGGCCCAGAAATTAAGATTTAGAATCCATTTTCACTGGAGGTTTCTTTTTTCAAACAAATCTTGGGATGGATTGGGAGAAAGGCTAGAGGGCACTGGCACCCTTTTTTCTGTAGCTCGAGGTATATTGAGTCTCTAATAGAATGGAAGTAAAAGACAAAAAAAAAAAAGGAAAAAAAAAAAAAAAAAAAAAAAAAAAAAAAACGAGGGGGGCAGCGGAACTATTGTTAAAAAGAGAGAGCTTCATTTTGAGAAAAGACAGGTATAAAAGAGGTTGAATCGTCATGGAATAGAATTTTCATACGTAGAAAGGAGGGATGCTTATGTACGTGAATACAAAAGAATAATGTCTTTTTCCAAAGCCTGGGAATGGTCTGTGGCGGGGGAAAGAGAGATCAAGAAACGTGAGGGGGTGTGGGATGGGACCAAAAACTATTTCTTATTTCTCCATTCTGGTTCGTTGGAGACGGGAGTTTTCCTCTTGCAGCAGGCCTAACATACATAGATTAAGAAGGGCCTGTGCCTAACTGTTGACCATTTACTCCAACTTTTTACTTTTCTCCGAGTTGAACCAGTTCAGCTCGTTGTGAAACCAAATAAAAATCATGTGCAAATTCCCTGTTACAAGCACGCTAGCGTTAGTACACGTTTGCAGAAGAGCCGTATACATGATTAACCCTGTGAATATGACACTGATATTTTCACATCTAGCCACCCCTGTTGGTGGGAGAAACCACTTGTGGTGGCTTTGAAACACTCAGAGGGGATAAAACACACTCTTTTATTTCAAGAACAAAGTTTACAATAACATAAACAAAAGCTTACAACAACCCCTCTCTCTTTCTCTCTTTCTCTCTAGTGTTTCTCTCAATCTCTCCACACATAATTGCATAAGCTTAGCTATCTATTTATACACGAAATCAAAACAAGAAAATTCAACCTTCAAGTGTGAAGGCGGTTTTTGGCCGACGGTGTGAAAGCGGCCGGCGGCCGGTGGCTGGCGGCTGGCGGCTGGTCGGTTGGTGGCTGGGCGGTGACAGCTGGTGGCTGCCTTCCTTGACCTTCTGGATTGAGTTTACTTCAACAAATCTCCCCCTTAAACTCAATCGAGGGATGTCATTCCAAGCATGAATTTCAATCTGATAAATACTTCTCTTTTCAATGGCTTGGTAAAGATATCTGCAACTTGATCATCTGTCTTGCAGGATATCAGCTCGACTTCTTTGTTCTTTACATGCTCTCGGATAAAGTGATGACGGGTATCAATATGTTTACTTCTTTCATGATACACCGGATTCTTTGCCAATGCAATCGCTGATCGATTATCGATATAAATCTCTGTAGGATTTTCTTGAGGAAATCCCAAAAACTTTAGCAAATTCCTTAACCATATTAAATGGCATACAGCTGAGTTGGCGGCAACATACTCAGCTTCACAGCTTGATAATGTGACAATTGATTGCTTCTTGGATGACCATGTGAAAGATGTATCTCCCACGAAAAATACAAACCCTGTTGTACTTTTTCTTTCATCCAGATCTCTACCCCAATCACTATCCGAGTAGCCAGTAAGATTGAAATTTGTACTTGAGGTATAAAACATACCTTCATTTATTATGCCTTTGATGTAGCGAAGAATTCTCTTGGCTGCATTCAAATGAGACTGGTCTGGCTTCTCCATATATCTACTGATCAGTCCGACTCCGTAGAGTATATCTGGTCTGGTACATGTCAAGTACCTTAAGCTTCCTACCAAGCTTTTAAAGTAAGTTGGATCAACATTTCCAACTTTACTTTTCCTCAATTCCACTCCATTCTCGACTGGAGTTGATACCAGATTGCAGCTTTCCATCTTGAACCTTTCAAGAATATCTTTGGCATAACTGCTTTGGGATACAAAAATCCCTTCTTCTTTCTGCACCACTTCTAAGCCAAGAAAATGTGCCATCAGACCAATGTCTGTCATCTCAAACTCTTGTACCATGCTTTTCTTGAAGTCTTCGAACATGGTAGGATTGTTGCTGGTAAATATCAAGTCATCAACATATAGGCACACAAATAATATGCTGCCATCTGCTTCTTTCTTCACATAAATTGCATGTTCATATGGACATTTTTCAAATCCATTATCTTGAAAATACTTGTCAATTCTGGTATTCCAAGCACGCGGAGCTTGCTTCAAACCGTAGAGGGCTTTCTTCAACTTGTATACTTTACCTTTATTTTCATCATCAATGTATCCAAGTGGTTGTTCAACATAGATCTCTTCTTCTAGGAAGCCATTCAAAAATGCTGACTTCACATCAAGTTGATAGATCTTCCATTTATGTTGTGCTGCTAGTGAGATCATCAATCTGATTGTCTCTAGCCGGGCTACTGGAGCAAACACTTCTCCATAGTCAATGCCTTCTCTCTGTTTGTAGCCTTTCACCACTAATCTTGCTTTGTATCTTTGCACTTCTCCTTTTGCATTCTTCTTTGTCTTATAAAACCATTTGACACCTATTGCTTTCTTGTTTTCTGGTAAATAAGTCAGCTTCCAGGTATCATTCTTCTCAATGGCATGTATTTCTTCATCCATTGCTTTTATCCACTTCTCTTCTGTGATAGCTTCATTGAAGCTAAGTGGGTCACTATTTGCAAAGAAACAAAATAGAGTTGTATCTTCCATTACTTGAGTGGCGTCATACAGCTCTTCTAGATTTCTCATCCTTCTTGGTCCTTCTGATGAGGATGCTGATGCTGATGGTATTGATGATGATTCTGGCGTGTTTCTCCTGTTGAATACAGGAAATCTGTGTACCGGACTTTGTGGCTCATCTTCTGGTACTATTGGACCTTTTGCAAGTACTGTTGGTACTTCTTCATCTTCAAGGATCAAATCAGTGCTGATCCATTTAACTGCTTCTTGGTCATCATTCCATTGCCAAGTTTTATCTTCTTCAAAGATAACATCTCTGCTCATAATTACCTTTTTGGTGATGGGATTATACAGCTTGTATCCCATTCTTCTCTCACCATATCCGACAAAGATGCATTTCTCACTTTTATCATCGAGTTTGGTCCTTCTTGCATCTGGGATCTTTGCATATGCCACACAACCAAAGACTCGAAGATGAGTAACACTTGGTTTGTGACCACTCCATGCTTCTTGTGGAGTGATAGCTTGCAAACTTCTGGTTGGGCAGCGGATCAGCAAATATACTGCACATGATACAGCTTCAGCCCAGTATTGCTTGGGCAGCTTCTTTGCTTTGAGTAGACTTCTTGCCATATCAAGAATTGTTCGATTCTTCCTCTCAGCTACACCATTCAGCTGTGGTGTATAAGCTGGTGTTGTCTGATGTCTGATGCCTTGTTGTGTACAAAAGGCTTCAAAGTCATTTGCTGTATATTCTCCACCTTGATCAGATCTCACGGTTCTGATCTTATAGCCACTTTGCTTCTCAACAATTGCTTTAAAATCTTTAAAACAATTGAACACTTCTGACTTCCTCTTCAAAAAATATACCCATGTCTTTCTGCTAAAATCATCAATAAAATTGAGGAAGTACCTATTTTGTCCAGTCGACATAGGCTTTATAGGACCACACACATCTGTGTGTATTAACTCTAGTGGCTCGTTTGCTTTCCAGTTGACTTCTTTGGCAAAACTGGATCTGTGATGTTTGCTGAGGACACAACACTCACAGACTTCTTCTGGATGATCAATGTGGGGCATACCTTTGACCATCTTCTTGCTTGCTAGCATCTTCAGACTTGTGAAATTCAGATGTCCAAGCCTCAGATGCCAAAGCCATTCTTCACTGTTGGTGATGGCAGTCAAACACTTTGCTGCATCATATTGGATGTTTAAAGGAAACATCCTATTCTTGGACATTTTCACATAGGCAATTAATCTCCCATTGTAGTCTGTAATTGTCAGATGACAATTCTTCATGTAAAGTGTATAGCCTCTCTCCAAAAGTTGACCTATGCTCACCAAGTTCTGCTTTATGGCTGGGACATAGTAGACATCGGCGATGTAGCTTTGATCGCCATTCTTCAACTTGATTGGGATGTTGCCTTTACCTTTGAATGGAACTTTTGAGGTATCTCCAAAGGTGACAAAACCTTGTATGGTCTCATCTAGATCACCAAATAAATCTCGTTGGCCACACATATGATTGCTGGCTCCAGAATCAAGATACCAAATATTCTCTTGATTCTTGTCAAGTCCTTGTTGGACAAATAATGCAGCTGCTCCTCTGTTGTTGGCATTCTCCTCTGCATAGTTGACTTGCTCACGTATCTCCAGTGAAGCTTTCTTTTGACATTCAGTGCTATAGTGGCCAAATTGATTGCAATTATAACACTGAATATTCCTCTTGTCACGGTTATTGTAACCGCCTCCTCTTCCTCTAGGAGTGAATGCTTGTTGTCCTCGACCTCCTCTGGTGGTGTTTCTACCACCTCTTCCTCTAAAACCTGTATTCCAAGAACCTCTGCCTTGAAATCGTTGAAATCCTCCTCGTGTTTGTTGACTTCTTCCTCGAGTGGTGTATCCACTTGTTGAAGTCTCCCCTTGCTCATATCTGTCTTTGAGAGACAACTTTGCTTGTAAGGCATGCTCAATTGCCTTATCTCCATTTCTTTTTACAATCTTCTGCTCATGAGCTTGCAAAGAACTCATAAGTTCATCCACTGTTAACTTGTCCACCTCTTTGGACTCTTCAATAGCGACAATAACAAAATCAAATTTTGGATCTAGGGATCTCAAAATTTTCTCAGTAATTCGAGCATCTGAAAGCGCTTCTCCGTTTCTTCTCATCTGATTGACTATCACCATAATTCTTGTGTGATAATCAGAAATGGATTCTGAGGACTTCATTTGTAACAATTCAAATTCACCTCGTAAAGATTGGAGACGAATCTTCTTTATTCTGTCAGCACCTTTGTATTTTTGTTGGAGAGCCTCCCATATTTCTTTTGATGTTTCTGCGGAAGCAATGATTTCAAATGTCGCTTCATCAAGACCTTGATAAATGATGGTCTTTGCTTTGTTGTCTTTTTTTTTATTGGCTTTGAGGACTTGCTTTTGTACCTCTGGTAAAGCATCTTCTGATTCTTTCGACTCTGGTTCATCATAACCATATTGCACAATGTCTATACACTCTTGTGAACCAAGGAATGCCTTCAATCTGATGCACCAACTATCATAGTTGTCTTTGGTTAGCTTCGGGATGAGTGTTTGTGCACTTTCTGTAGTCATTTTGCTCTTTAAATGACTATATCACCTTTTTGGGAGTTGAATTTGGCAAAACCGACACCGTGGTGGCTTGATACCAATTCCAAATAGTAGGGAACCGGTCTGTGTTGGTGGGAGAAACCACTTGTGGTGGCTTTGAAACACTCAGAGGGGATAAAACACACTCTTTTATTTCAAGAACAAAGTTTACAATAACATAAACAAAAGCTTACAACAACCCCTCTCTCTTTCTCTCTTTCTCTCTAGTGTTTCTCTCAATCTCTCCACACATAATTGCATAAGCTTAGCTATCTATTTATACACGAAATCAAAACAAGAAAATTCAACCTTCAAGTGTGAAGGCGGTTTTTGGCCGACGGTGTGAAAGCGGCCGGCGGCCGGTGGCTGGCGGCTGGCGGCTGGTCGGTTGGTGGCTGGGCGGTGACAGCTGGTGGCTGCCTTCCTTGACCTTCTGGATTGAGTTTACTTCAACAACCCCTAGTCGGTATGAAGCAGGATTGATTTGTACAGCGATCTGTCGATTGCGGGCAATTTTCGAGGTTGAGGTGGTTCGGCCCCTTTTGTTTTCTGATTAAACAACGAAAGACCTGTGCTGTAAATATCTTACAATAATAGCCAAGCCAGTTCTAGGGACAAATTAACTGCTTAATGGTAAGACATTGAAGTATAAGATTTGCTCTCAAGCAAGGGAAAATAGGGTTTCAATGTTTCAATTAAGAGATCACAAGGGCATTTCTTCTAATAGATTTTTCTTGTTCCACCGACATCTGTAAGGGCATAGAGCTGCATCATGAGTTTTTTCTTTTTCTTTCCAGCGAGAGATCCAATGAGTCCTGGAATACATGATAGTGGTAAAACTCAATCCATCAAATTGAAATTAGTAGGTGGTTTGCTCAACAGTGACTTGTTTTCATAAGTATGACTTCTAAAGAATAATATGGTGTATATTGTCACTTTATATCCTAATAATATTACTTTTTGTATTATAAAAAAGAACAAATACATTGTGTTTAACTCTCATCTTATGATTTTTTTTCCAGGTGATTTTCATAAGAAGGAAAAAGAAGGATTATAATAGATAGATATATTACGAGCTTGCTCCCTCTGATAAACCTCTGTAAAACACATATCGTTTTTTTTTCTTATAAGAATTGTATTGTTACTCCATTAAAATTTGATTTTAAAACATTTAATGCATATGTTTTATGAAAAACAAGAATTTTATTAATCAAATGATTTAGCCATCAAGAACAAGACTAAACAAGAGAAGAAATGTAACAAAAAAAAAGACCAGAAAATTTACAAACTAAACATGAATTAAATTTAACTAACTTCCATATTAATTAAAAAAAAACAAATAAAACAAAATATAACTATGCAATCACATTAATTTCTTTATAAACTTCATATTTGGTCAAATGATTCGCTATCCAAACAAATAATTCGTTATGAATATATATAAAATTCATAGGACAAAGTATCAGATATGACATTAAAGATATCATTAAAATCACTTTATAGTGGCCACAACCTCATGACATTGTTTATTTTTATCTAAATAATTGCATTATATGATTTAGTTTCTTTATAAACTTCATGAGTGACCAAATGATTTGCTATGAATATATGTAAAATTCATATAAGAGGGCACAAGATAAATATTAAAGATGTCATTGAAATTACTTTATGGCCACAACTTTATAACATTGTTCACTCTTATCTAAATAATTGAATTGTATGAATTGGACTTCATAATATAGTTCCTAAAAGATGCATAACAACAACAACTAAAACTAAAAAAAAGCTTTTGTAGATTATCAAAACCTCATCCTTAATGGATTTCATAATAACTGTGGAACAATAAAGATACAAAAAAATTTTCCTTCATTATCTTTTGAAACACCCCCAATCCTTGAGGGTCTAGGCTTAGCTTACTATTTGTAGATGCATCTATATCTCACTTAAATATGCCTTAGTAGAAGAAATCCATGATGATTCATTATGTACTCTTGTTTTGTTTATCTGCAAAGAATATCTTTTTGCGATCTTACTATATCTATCCTAATATATCAAAAACTTTCATTATAGTATTTTTGTCCATGTTGTAACTCTATGAAAAAGTATGAGTAATATATATCATCACAGTTGATTTCTACCTTAATGAAGTTAAAATTATTGTGAGCATTTTAAATGGACCAAAATATTTCAATGACAAACAAAAATCACACCTTTTTTTGTAAAGATCCCAAGATCATTTCATGCCATTGTAAATAAAAATCATCCAAAGACTTTAGTGCTATGATCTATTACTACCCTGATTAAGTTACCACTATTATAAAATGTCATAATAAAGGAAAACATATTTTATTGTCTTAATCTTTTTCTTATATAATGAGCAACTCAAATCATTTCATTGCAACATGCTTATAAAAAAACTTTTATAGGTAGTTTATTCATAATATCAAGCTAGAGATTAAACTTAACCTTGGGAGGAGAAAAAAAAAACAATATCTCATGAAAGACTAAGCAACTTTTCACCAAAAAAGAATTTTTGCATCTAGTCTTCAAATATTTTTATCCACAATATTTTAACTTAAAAAAATCCCATATAGCATTACAAAAGTCCCCTTTCCTTTTCATTTTCCCAATCCCATAGTTTTCTCCTCCATGATAGGGGACAATATTTGGTAAAGCCATTCTATATCCCTATCTCTTAGATTAATTAATTTGTATTTCTACATACAATATTATAACCTAATTTTTTACAACATATATTGGTCAAAAAATAAAAATGAATGAAAAATAATTTGAAATTTGGGTCAAGACAGCACATTGGAAGTTTGAGGACTAATAAGGATGGAATTATAAATTTGAGTCAATTTGATCAAAAATTAAAAGAATTAATAATTTTAAGGATTTAATTAAACTTTGAATTAGATTACTTAATGAAATCAGGGCCTTAATTGAAAAAATATCAAAGTTTGGGGTTGATTTAGGTCAAAATTGCAAGAAATTAAAGTTCAAGGACCGAAATGAACAGATAGTGATACTATAAAATATGGTTAATTGGATTTTTTTCAAAGGTAATTTGAAAAAAATTAAAAGTTGAAGAGTCAATTAAAAACTGAGTTGATTAATTTAGAAACCAATAATTATTTTGTAAATGAGATTGAAATCTAAGGGTCAATTGCATGCAAATTAGAGTCAAACAAACCCAAAACAATATGATTCATCTGTAATATTGAGTGTTAATGAAAACATTTCTCATCTTATAATTCACAAAACAAAATTGGTGATTGATTTAATTTTCATATTCTTTTCTTGTTAATACCCTCAATTATATTTAGCTAACAGTGATTGTTATCCTTATCCTAATACATTAGCTGATCTTGAAGTGAATTTCTTTTTTATAATATTACAAGAAATAATTTTTCGTGTCCTTCCAAATTAGAGACAAATGAAAGTAGGTTGATAGGGGTCATGCAGATAAAATATTTTTTTGAAAAAATATTATTGATTAACCAATCACGTGCAATTTGTCTATATAAAGCAAAAAAATAAGGGCAATGTCCATGGAAAAGCAAGCAACAACTTCAAATTCTGTGAAAGTAGTGTAAGATTCTAGCGCCCAATTTAACCCAATCAAATGAAAGATGATTCATGTAATGCAGGGCTTTAAGGCACATTCTTTCTTTATCCAGCACCTTAGTCGTAAGCAAGCTCTAATTGGCAACCTCCTCGTGCCAAATGGTTCTTCCTATGAAGACTTAACATCAACAAGCCCAACACTTCACTTCTCTTGATAAATATTTCTGCTTGGATTATTTATTTGTCTTGTTCTTTATTATTCCTCTCAATCTTTTATCATTGGTCTTCAAATTAAAAAATTATAATATTTGTTTTAGGAGAATAATTTGTACAGCTTGCAAAACTTTAGAATAAGATCCTATACAGACTTAGATTCCATATATACCAATTTCCTTTCAAGCAGAATTGTTTGAAATTAACTTCTTAAAAGCATGCATGCATGTAATATGTGTGTTTGCGGTGTGTCTATATATACATGACAAAATAAAATGTATGAAAACTATTTTAAAATTATAAATTGCATCTTATCATATCATGAAATCAAAATACTTATATATTTGAAATCAAAATATTTTAAGATTGCAAGTTCTCATTAATATTTTTATATAATATATATGCTAATTGTATAGTCATTATTATAAGTTTTTTTTTTATCAATCTCTAATTTTTTTCACTTATAATCTTAATTTGTTCTTTAAATTTCAAGCAACCTATATATGAAGTAATTAAGTTTTCGTTTGCAAATGATGCCAAAAATTGATTTTATAAGCTACTCGTGACAAATAATTAGTTCAATCAAAAAGCTTAAACGGTTAAATAAAATTCAAGTGTTGGTTTTGTATTATTCTCTAATACACTATTGTAAAAAATAATTTAATTTAATTTGTAATTCTAGATCTTTAACTATCATGCTTTTCACATTCAAAAAGTACAATGGAAGCATTGATTAAGAAAAACATACTTGAATTCTTGATAGAAGTTTTTCTTGTCTCTAAGCAATAATCATGTTGTTGCTCTTTTTATAAGATCTAGAAAAGTAATTTATCTCAATAAAGGAGAGAAATAGGTATAGATTTTTAAGCTTAATCCATTTATTTATAACTTGTGAGTTGATGGTCATCACTAGCTAATTAGTACTTAAAAGTGTATTTTTATCAAGGTTTTATATCATCATTTTGCACCGAAAGTATCAATAACTCCTTAACTAAAACATGTTTTATAATAACATATCTAATAATATAAGATATCTTTAATTTATGGTAAATATTTATTTTCAATGCAAGCCTATCACATAAATGAAAGGATTGATTGATGAGTTTAAGAACTGAAATTGAAAGGACAAAGAGATGACCAAACTTAGAAAAGAGATGCCGGTGTAGTCCAAACCAGAACACTATTCGGTAATTGGGTCATATCTAAAGCTGTAGATCTCGGATTTAGGTCTACTTTATATGGATGAAAAGATAAGACATAAGCCTATAACTTTTATATGCCCAAGATTTAATAAGGTTATTTTCAAGTCCAAATTGTAGCAACAATGAAGAAGTCTGAATTTGTGTTCCAACTCAAATACTGTTTAGTGTTTGTCTCATATCTGAAGTTCTAGAAATCCAAATGACCTCCATTTTTTTTTTTGCTGGAAAGCTGAAACAATTTCCTATAATTTCATGTTTCAAGTGGTTCCAATTCTAACATTATCAATGACGTTTTAGGCAAATAAAAGAAGATAAGGATTGTCACCAAGTCAAGAGTTTGTCACCCTCTCATCAATTAGTCATCAAATCAATAGTTTCTAATTTTGGCCTATAAAAGGAGGCATTTGCCATGCATTTAGGCATCTTGGTCTCTAGATCAAGATCATTCTCTTGCTTTCTCTCTTTGTATTTTTGTAATGCTTAACTTTTGCTTTCATTAAAATCTTGTTCATGCCTTTCATTTCATTTCCTTTACTTAGTTAACTTTTATCTTATTTATGTTCTTATTTTGTTTATTTATTTTTCTTTCTTTCATAATGTTGAGTTAAGTTTATTATGTCAAGGTGAAAAGGTTATACTAATAGTGTAAGAATAAATATAGTGTAAACTCAATATGTACCTTAATGTTTGATACTAACATGTTTTATATTTGTTATCTTGTTCACTTTTAATACTTTGCTTGTGAAATAGTTAATCTAGATTTATGTTGTATAACACTTGGTACAACAAATACTTGGCACTCTCATAGCTCATACTATATGGTATAACCGACACTTGAACTATAAAAGGAACTTGATTTATTGTTAAAATAAGTTATAATCATGAATGACTGACAAGATTTACAAAAGTATTAGCATTAATTGAATAAGATAACTGGTGTAATCATGTTAAGAATTTATAATCTGATTGGAACCTCCTTTATATATGATTTCCAATTGAATAATAAGAGTTTATACTATACTTGTCTGACATACCATTAATGGATCCTCTAAACTTGATATTTGTTGTTATCATTGTTTAATTCTTGCATTAATCTTCCATCTCAAAGTTCTTATCAACTTTATTATTATTAGTATTATTATTATTATTATTACTACTATTACTGCTAGTACTACTATTACTACTACTATTATTATGATTATTATTATTATTACTATTGTTGTTGTATTATTGTTATCTATAATTTATACAATTAACCTCCCTGTGGTTTGACCCCAGTTTTGCAAGGTTAATTATTACTTGGGAGAAGATATCAATCTTTTGGTTGTGTCAAGTTTTTGGTGTTGTTACCGGGAAGGTAAGTTTTTGTATAAATTATAGTATTTATTTTATTTTCACTTTTCACTTTTCTTGTATATAACTTTGTTTCTTTTATTTTGTTTCTTGTTCTTTTGTTTTCTTCTTCCTTCTATTCTATTTCTACACATGCATGAGAGTTTGGTCACGCACATTAAATGGTAAACTTTATAGGGTATCCTCATCATTTTTAGAAAATATAGTCAAAGAAGATAACCAATCACATCATAATAAGAATAGCCGTGTTAGAACACTTAGAGACCACATGAATCACACAAGAACAAGTGCACTATCATGCAGAGTTTTCCCTCTTAATGCATCTTATTTTAATTTTAAGCTAGGCATTATTCAACTTTTACCTTCTTTTCATGGCTTAGATTTAAAAAATCCATACTTGCATTTAAAAGAATTTGAGGAGCTCTACAACATGTATAATGACTCAAATTGTAGCATTAATACCACCAGATTAAAGCTTCTTTCTTTTTTCTTTAAAAGATAAAGCTAAAATATGGCTACGAAAATTGAGAACTGGATCCATTCGTGCTTGGGATGAAATGCAACAACAGTTTTTAAAGAAGTTTTTCCCATCTTACAGAATAAACTCTTTCAAAAGATAAATCACCACATTCACTCAAAAACCAAGAAAAACATTTTACCAATGTTGGGATAGGTATTGAGACTTGCTTAATACTTGCCCTCATCATGGTTTTGAAACATCAAGATTGGTTTCACATTTTTATGAACGGTTAACACCTAAAGATGGGCAAATAGTTAAATTGATGTGCAATGAAACTTTAAAAGATAGACCCTGATGAAGTAATGGAATACTTAGATTTGTTAGCTGAAAATGCTCAAAATTGGGACACCGCAGGTACTTATAGGGCACTAAGTAAAACTCAACCTCATACATCTAGTGGAGCTATGTACGTTCTTAGGGAAGATCATGACCTCCAAGCCAAGTTTGCATCTTTAGCTAGAAAAGTCGAGGTACTAGAATTGAAAAAGAGTGGTCAATTAAAATCTATTGAAAATATTGTGTGTCAAAGATGTTGACACGACTAAAAGATTGATGTTCTCTAAAGTGCAGAAGTGTCGAAGTAATAAATAACCCAGCAAGACCGGGATCGAACCACAGGGACGTTAATTGTACAAATTATAAACAACAATTATAAACAACAACAATCGTAATTACAACAACGACAATAATAATAATAATAGCAATAATAATAATAATAATAATACTAGTAGTAGTAGTAGTAGCAATAATAATAATAATAATAATACTAGTAGTAGTAGTAGTAGTAAAAGTAATAATAATAATAATAATAAAGAAAAAGAAGGAGAAAAAGAAGTTGATGAGAACTTTGAGATAAAAGATTAACGTAAGGATTAAACAATGATAATAACAAATGTCAAGGTTAGAGGTTCCACTAATGGCAAGTCAAACAAATATAGTATAAACTTTTATTATTCAATTGGAAACGACACACAAAGGAGGTTCCAATCAGATTATAGATTGTTAACATGATTACATTAGTCATCTTATTCGATTAATGCTACTACTTGTAAATCTCGTCAAGCATTCATGATTATAACTTATGTTAACAACAAATCAAGTTCCTTTCATAGCTTAGGTGTCGGTTATACCATACAATATGGGCTATGAAAGTGCCAAGCATTTGTTGTCCCAAATGTTATATAACATAAATCAAGATTAGTCATTTAACAAGCAAAGTATTAAAGAGTGAACAAGATAACAAATACAAAACATGTTAGTATGAAACATTAAAGTCCATATTAAGTTTACATTATACTTATTCTTACACCATTAGTGTAATCTTTTCACTTTGACATAATAAACTTAGCTAAACATAATGAAAGAAAGAAACATAAATAAACAAGATAAGAACATAAATAAGATAAAAGTTAACTAAGTAAAGGAAAGGAGATGAAAGGCATAAATTTGATATTAATGAAAACAAAGCATAAACATTATAAAAAATACAAAGAGAGAAAGCAAGAGCATGATCTTTTGATCTAAAAACCAAGATGCCTAAATGCATGGCAAATGCCTCCTTTTATAGGCCAAAATTGGAAACTATTGATTTGATGACTAATTGATGACTGAGTGGCCAACTCTTAACTTGGTGACAATCCTTATCTTCTCTTGTCTGCCCAAAACATCATTGATAACATCAAAATTGGAACCACTTGTGATTAGTACTTAAAAGTGTATTTTTATCAAGGTTTTATATCATCATTTTGCACTTGAAGTATCAATAACTCCTTAACTAAAGCATGTTTTATAATAATATATCTAATAATATAAGATACTTTTAATTTGTGGTAAATGTTCATTTTAAATGCAGGCCTATCACATAAATGAAATGATTGATTGATGAATTTAAGAACTGAAATTGAAAGGATAAAGAGATGGCCAAACTTAGAAAAGAGATGTCGGTGCAATCCAAATCGGAACACTGTTCGGTAATTGGGTCATATCCGGA